>NC_068355.1:198252031-198512031 GCF_020536995.1 Dreissena polymorpha
TGTGTACAACACACCAAATAAGATCAATCAAAAGATATGGCTCGTGTGTACAACACACCAAATAAGATCAATCTAAAGATATGGTTCGTGTGTACAACACCCCAAATAAGATCAATCAAAAGATATGGCTCGTGTGTACAACAACCCAAATAAGATAAATCAAAAGATATGACTCGTGTGTACAACACCCCAAATAAGATCAATCAAAAGATATTGCTCGTGTGTACAACACCCAAAATAAGATCAATCAAAAGATATGGTTCGTGTGTACAACACACCAAATAAGATCAATCAAAAGATATGACTCGTGTGTACAACACCCCAAATAAGATCAATCAAAAGATATTGCTCGTGTGTACAACACCCAAAATAAGATCAATCAAAAGATATGGTTCGTGTGTACAACACACCAAATAAGATCAATCAAAAGATATGACTCGTGTACAACACCCCAAATAAGATCAATCAAAAGATATTGCTCGTGTGTACAACACCCAAAATAAGATCAATCAAAAGATATGGTTCGTGTGTACAACACACCAAATAAGATCAATCAAAAGATATGACTCGTGTGTACAACACACCAAATAAGATCAATCAAAAGATATTGCTCGTGTGTACAACACCCAAAATAAGATCAATCAAAAGATATGGTTCGTGTGTACAACACACCAAATAAGATCAATCAAAAGATATGGTTCGTGTGTACAACACACCAAATACGATCAATCAAAAGATATGGTTCGTGTGTACAACACACCAAATAAGATCAATCAAAAGATATTACTCGTGTGTACAACACACCAAATAAGATCAATCAAAAGATATGACTCGTGTGTACAACACCCCAAATAAGATCAATCAAAATATATGGCTCGTGTGTAAAACACCCAAAATAAGATCAATCAAAAGATATGACTCGTGTGTACAACACACCAAATAAGATCAATCAAAAGATATGACTCGTGTGTACAACACACCAAATAAGATCAATCAAAAGATATGACTCGTGTGTACAACACCCCAAATAAGATCAATCAAAATATATGGCTCGTGTGTACAACACACCAAATAAGATCAATCAAAATATATGACTCGTGTGTACAACACCCCAAATAAGATCAATCAAAATATATGGCTCGTGTGTACAGCACACCAAATAAGATCAATCAAAATATATGACTCGTGTGTACAGCACACCAAATAAGATCAATCAAAATATATGGCTCGTGTGTACAACACCCCAAATAAGATCAATCAAAATATATGGCTCGTGTGTACAACACCCCAAATAAGATCAATCAAAATATATGGCTCGTGTGTACAGCACCCAAAATAAGATCAATCAAAATATATGACTCGTGTGTACAGCACACCAAATAAGATCAATCAAAATATATGGCTCGTGTGTACAGCACACCAAATAAGATCAATCAAAATATATGACTCGTGTGTACAACACCCCAAATAAGATCAATCAAAATATATGACTCGTGTGTACAACACCCCAAATAAGATCAATCAAAATATATGACTCGTGTGTACAACACACCAAATAAGATCAATCAAAATATATGACTCGTGTGTACAACACCCCAAATAAGATCAATCAAAATATATGACTCGTGTGTACAACACCCCAAATAAGATCAATCAAAATATATGACTCGTGTGTACAACACCCCAAATAAGATCAATCAAAATATATGACTCGTGTGTACAACACACCAAATAAGATCAATCAAAATATATGACTCGTGTGTACAACACACCAAATAAGATCAATCAAAATATATGACTCGTGTGTACAACACCCCAAATAAGATCAATCAAAATATATGGCTCGTGTGTACAACACCCCAAATAAGATCAATCAAAATATATGACTCGTGTGAACAACACCCCAAATAAGATCAATCAAAATATATGACTCGTGTGTACAACACCCCAAATAAGATCAATCAAAATATATGACTCGTGTGTACAGCACACCAAATAAGATCAATCAAAATATATGACTCGTGTGTACAACACCCCAAATAAGATCAATCAAAATATATGACTCGTGTGTACAACACACCAAATAAGATCAATCAAAATATATGACTCGTGTGTACAACACACCAAATAAGATCAATCAAAATATATGACTCGTGTGTACAACACCCCAAATAAGATCAATCAAAATATATGGCTCGTGTGTACAACACCCCAAATAAGATCAATCAAAATATATGACTCGTGTGTACAACACACCAAATAAGATCAATCAAAATATATGACTCGTGTGTACAACACCCCAAATAAGATCAATCAAAATATATGACTCGTGTGTACAACACCCCAAATAAGATCAATCAAAATATATGACTCGTGTGTACAACACCCCAAATAAGATCAATCAAAAGATATGGTTCGTGTGTACAACACCCCAAATAAGATCAATCAAAAGATATGGTTCGTGTGTACAACACCCCAAATAAGATCAATCAAAAGATATGGTTCGTGTGTACAACACCCCAAATAAGATCAATCAAAAGATATGGTTCGTGTGTACAACACCCCAAATAAGATCAATCAAAAGATATGGTTCGTGTGTACAACACACCAAATAAGATCAATCAAAAGATATGGTTCGTGTGTACAACACACCAAATAAGATCAATCAAAAGATATGGTTCGTGTGTACAACACCCCAAATAAGATCAATCAAAATATATGGCTCGTGTGTACAGCACCCCAAATAAGATCAATCAAAATATATGGTTCGTGTGTACAACACACCAAATAAGATCAATCGAATAAGCAGTTTCAAATTTATACCTCTTACAATTGTCGAGGTGTACAGTTGACAACATTTTAATATAAATATATACGAGGAATAAAACTTATAAAAGAATATGAAAGCAAGAGTTTCGGCCATTGGACAAATTCCTTCCCCTAATAATATCTGTCTACTTATAAAGGTTCCATTTAATGTCTGATCAGAAAAACATATCGACCGGACGGACACCCAGGCGGACATAATAAATGCAGTGTATAGTTCTTTAAGTGACCTTTTAATAGACTTTAGTTGTTTTTCAGATTCTTATTTAATGCTTAAATATGTAAGTGTAGACATATTTAACTAACAGCTCCAGTATTAAACGAGGATAAACAATTAAAAAGCAATCCACACTTGGGCTCGATAATGCAAGTGAAATGATGAGATAACAAATATACGTATACATATGTGTCATATGCGTACTGATTTATACTTTGATATAAATCAGTTAAATATATAGTATCCATATTATAAACGTGAGGTTAAAAATGCATAAGCAACCTCTACAATAACGCGTGTATATTATACGCTATGATGTTGGTTTTGTTCAGACCAAAACCTGTTAAAAAAATTTAAGATTTTTTTTATACAAATTATCACAATAATGAAAACCGCAACATATTTCTCTAAAAAAATATCAACTTTCGAATGTCCGTTAATTTTCTTGATAATTGAAAAAGCATGTATAATATCCCAACCATGTATTAAAACGTAAATCCATCAATGCATTAACAGAACTATCGTAGAGCTTAAACGATGAACACATTATTCCTTTTTTCCCACCATACTTATGGCGACTTCATGCGTCGCTTCTCAACTAACATGTGTATTTTCAGGCGATGGATGACGTGAAGTACTGTTTCCATTTTGAATGTTACAATGTACCATCATGATTTGTAAAGTAAGTCAGTGGAAATACCCAAACAATCCTAGAATACATCACTTCCGATATTGCTCAAGTACACACAGATTGTTAAGTAATACGAATGTCAATGAAAGGTGATCGTACCAATTAGAATAAACATTATATTTATTAAATGTCTAATGATACATGCAGAAAATTACAATCAGGAAGTATAACTTAAACGGCATGTTGTAATACATTTTTTATCTATAAAATATATATTCTTATCATTTAGAATACCGTTAATATAGTTGTTTTTAACGCATGAGTATGATAACTTAGTATATATTGTTACAATCATGTACATTAGTAGTAATAAAAGCAGACCAAATATTGCAACAGCCGTTATCAGTTTAACCCTTTACCACTTAGAAACCTATTTTGGCGCATTTTAAGTCACAAAGTTAAATTTAATTACATCTTACTTCCTAGATAAAATTTTTAAAGGCCTCATTTCCAATCCTTAGGTACCGATGAGCAGCGAACAGCATAAAACCTGAACAGACTGCGAGTTACTCACAGGCTTTTCTGGTTTTATGCTGGTTCCAAAGCCATTTTCACTTGGCTTCTTATGGGGGAAAGGGTGAATTATCATATTTAGTTCTGTGCGTGTAAGCATGTACATCGTGATATGCAATTCCGTGTATAAGTGTGCTTAGTTATAATTATTCAAAATGAATAGACGTGTAGATATCATTTGACATTTGATTGTGCATCATCGTCAATATCATCATCGTCAATATCATTATAATCGTCATAATCATCATCATCATCATAACATCATCATCATCATCTCCATCATCGTCATCACCATCATCATCATGATTCATTGTTGTTATTTGTTTAATAATCAAATTTAGTTTGTTGCTTCTAAGCCTGTTTATAGTGAGATGTAACCGCATGTATAAGTGTGTTTATTTATATTCAAAATTAATAGACGTGTAAATATCGTATGTCTTTATAACATTTGGGTTTGCACAATAATTAGCTTTATCATCGTCATTTTCATGCACAATAATTAGCTTTATCATCGTCATTTTCATGACCAATGCCATCACCCTAATCATAATTTATTCATTAAAATTGATGTTTCAAGCCAATATCATAATTTAAATTTTCTAAGATCATTCATGTTTAAAGCCCCATGTCTTTAATTCCATTTAAGAATATCTGACATTTAAGTAATGAAATAAATTGTAAAACTATGTATCGTGAAACACCCCGCATAAACTGAGAAAAGCCGTGATTTTGCATGGAGAGTTTAAAAAAATAATGTTGGATAGACTTAACCTTCCCTCAACAACACCACCCGCGGCCCCTACCAATCTGCTTAGTTATTATTTTTATAGGACTTCATTAAACGTTTGAAGTAATTTGATATACTAGTAAACCATATAATAAATAATCCTATAGACTTATTAACGCCAGCATTTTATTTTAGAATGATTACATTCATAATGATTGGCATTTACAAAATATATGTAGCAAATTTTTTATAAATGTTAACCTTAATTTGTTCCCAAATAAAATCTTCACTTCACATGTTTCGAACCAAAAACAACAACAATTTTGTAAATAAAGATAAATAACGCACGTTTTATAAAAATATGTCATAATGTCCAACATATGTGTGTGGTCGAACATATAAGAATTTAGGACACTTTGAAAATACGTTAAAGATACATGTACATTAAAACTTATTTTTTATATTTTCGTAACAATATATACAGTAACACGTATTTAGGCTGAGCTACGCCTTTGCATTAAAACTAAAACCAAACCGAATCGATGTTTAATGTATCGCTCTGCACTGTGGTTACAATGTAAATTCATGACGTTTGAATTACGTCAATGGAAATACCCGCAACAATCTAGAACACATTACTTTCGATTTCGCTATAGTACACATAGATTGTCAGGTAATACTGAAGTCAATAAAAGATAATCGTTTTAATTATAATAATAATTTTAATTATAGTAAATAATTATTTAATGTTCTAAAGATAGGTGAAGCCAAATACAATCAGGCAGCATAACGTAGACGACATGTTGTAATGTGGTAAGTGTTGTTTATTATGAAATGTAAAGTCAAGTAACCATTACTCGGGGGGGTATCTCCCTATATACGGGTATAAAGGGGTGTGCCGATTTTATGGGGTGTGTTTTTGGATTCAAATTATCGATATGGATATGGTTTTATTCATCTAAGTATAGAAATGGGTATTGAAATCAGAAATTTGCTTGTATATCAATTTAATGCATATTGATTTGAATGTATCAGTATCACAATTGGTATGATAAATTTCATTCTTGTACATAAATGGATATAAAAAGTTTTATAAGTTGTATGATACATATATGCAATTTAGACGTAAGCATATAATAGCAAATTCAATATATCAAGTATAATGTATTGATATGATAGAGATTGAAATTCTAGTATGAAATGTGTCCACTTTAACAATTTCTAGTATTGAAATGGGTCAAGTTTATCAAATTTCTTGTATTGAAATAGGTCCACTTTCTCGATGGTGTCGTATATAAATGGATCTGCTTTTTAAACAATCTTGTATCAAAATGGGTCTTAGATCTGTATCAGAGTTTCGGTATAAAAATGGGTCACATTTCGGAAGTCTCAGCGGGACACCCCTACCCAAAAATTGGGAAGTTATCCCCCCCCCCCCCCGGAACCATTAGAGCAGTTGCGTAATAAAGTTGTTCTGATAAACAGGCAAACATGTTTTGAGACTTCTTTTACACCAGTTTGATTAAATATTACCTTTGCTTACTGATTCAGCACGTAGTCTTATTTTTAAACGCTGGCAAAATGTATTTGTGATACCTTTTTTATGCCGCAGATTTCATGCATTTACGGATCACTTGTAGCCATAACGGATCACGTGATCGAAACCACTCAGGGGGCATCTAACACGCTATTTGAACTGTCAAAACACGAACTGTGTTGTTTACAATGACCAAGTTACATTTCCTGTTATAAATTATATTCATTTTTTTGTTATTAATTGTTTTCTATATGTGATCTTGTATGTACACTTTACGCATGGTGTTCTTGTGTGAATTATCTGTTGAAAATCCTAAAAAGATCGAAAAGATATGGGTATCTAATATGCCACGTAAATTGTTTGAATCATATCTAATCATCGACATTGAACATGGTAAATAAATAAAACATTAAGATTGAGATTAGTTATTGTAACAATCAACAAGATTTGCATATAATTTAACAATATATATTATCAAAACGTATATTATCACGTTGATCCGTTATTGCCCTAATTCTTCATTTCATTTAAGGTGTTGCAAAATCTTAAACACCTGAAATCGACTTTTGCAGGCAAAAAGACTACTAAATGGCATTTAAATAAATGCGTAAACTTCTTGCTTTTCAACAGAGTTATAGCATTAGGCCGCGAAAAATGTTCAATCTCTATTAGGAATCGAGACGTAAGTAAACACAGTCGTATATACATGTCAGCAAAAACATACCGAAATGTTTGACAAAGAGAAGCTCCGATTACGACTCAATCAATGCGTTTTAAAGAACAGGCCTTGAATATGCTGTGTGCAAAATATCATCTTAAAATGTAAAGTATTTATCGCGATACGCAGTCTTGAACATCAAAGTGACCCGATATGGGTAATGATCCGTAATGGTAATTTGACTGTATTGTGTTATATTTTACGCTTAAAGTTAATTTAATCGTTTTTAACGCTTCTATATGTAAACTTAGTATATTGTTGAATTGATGTATATGAGTAATCACTAAATCAGAATACATATTGTAACAGTTGTGATTTGTTGAATAATCTAATTTGGTTTGTTGCTTCTAAACATGTGTATAGTGAGATGTAATTGCGTGTAAAAGTGTGCTTATTTATAATTAATCAAAATATTGAGATATCGTCTGTATTTATGACATTTGGTTTTGCATGTTTCATCAGCTTTATCGTCGTCATTTTCGTTATCATCGTCATCACCATAATCATCATTTATTCATTAAAATTGATGTTCCAAGCCAATATCAAAATTTAAATTTGCTAAGATCATTCATGTTGAAAAACCCATTTTTTAATTTTATTTAAGAATATCTGACATTTAAGTAATGAAATAAATTGTAAAGCTATGTATCGTGAAACACCCCGCTTAAAATAAAAAAGCTAGTTAAAGCCGTGATTTTGCATCGAGTGTTTAAATAAATTCCTCCCTTGACAACACCAGCCGCGGTCCCAAATCCCAAGAGCTTCCGTTGCGCCTGTAGTAGTAGCGGTAGTAGTAGAAGTAGTTTTGAACGTAGTTGTGTTTTGTATCTGCAGTAGTTGTAGTAGTGCATCTATGTGTACATCGAACATATGGCTGTTATAAATCCCATTATTAGGCATTCGAAAACGAAACAAAATCTACATTTCCATGCGACTGCATGTAATTCATAGATCTTTTGTAATGTCCACCTACATGAATTTAACATTTAGTTTCGGTTTTGATTTGAAGAACATCGCGGTGTAAAACCTCACATTAATTTGGTCGTTGTGTGGTCGCACTAAATATCAACATAATCGTTATTACAATAATTATCATCATCGTAACCACATATTGACCAACATCATTGTAATCCTCATCATAATCATAACTTTTATTACAATTTTTAAATTAGTTATCATGTTTTCGTCTTCTCCTCCGTTTTATCGTGATTACTCATATACATCAATTCAACAATATACTCAGTTTACATATAGAAGCGTTAAAAACGATTAAATTAACTTTGTGGGGACAGTGGTCTAGTGGTAAGATGCTGGGCTAGGGATCGAAAGGTCCCTGGTTCGAATCCCGCCCAGGCACTTGATTTTTCTGAGCAAAAAATTAATACCACGCTTGCTCCTCTCCACCCAGGTGTATAAATGGGTACCTGTGAGGGAAATGAGTCAATGTGCCGTGGCTGCCTGGTGCGCCATATGTTAACGGACGACTTAAATCCCAGCGATCGGGGGGTTGATTGTGAAGTCGGCTGAAGATGTTTATCGAAGCAGACTATAAACCGCACCTTTATCGTGTGCCTTTGTAATTGTCTATTTTCCGTCTTGTACGTCTTCCTTTAATACTTCGCACAGGAAACACTTTTGTTGCCGCATTTATAGGCCAATCATAAAGGTGCCTTTTCACAGATTTTGGCATTTTTTAACTTATTCATTTAATGCTTTATATCGATAAATGTAAACATTGGATCGTAAAAGCTCCAGTAAAAAATCAAGAATAAAATTAAAAAAAGGAAAAGCACATTGCCCGGAACAGGTTTCGAACCAGTGACCCCTGGAGTCCTGCCAGAGTCCTGAAGTAAAAACGCTCTAGCCTACTGAGCTATTCCGCCGAGTGCACGTACCTGACGTATTTTATACCTTATATAAGCAATCTTCGTAGTTTCACAAAATTTAACGACAAAAACAGAACTCTCCAAATTATTCAATCGTTTCGCGTTGCAACGCTTTATAATTTTTAGGTTTTAAATTCGTCAAAAGATGCATATAATGGCTATATTAGACCATGGTAAATGTTCAGTATTACTGTTTCCTCACAATTATCATAACTAAAACGAAAATTTGCGAATCTGAAACAACTTTTTTCAATTTTGTCAATTTACCAAAGCGTGAAAAGATCCCTTTAATGAAGCTTTTCAAGAACAAAAGTCCCCTTAATAGACCTAGTTCGGAATTTGCTAGCAATAGGTTAACACCTGGCTCGCTTGTTGATTGTAACACCTTGTTAACAGAACATTTAAGATTAAGATCAGTGTGGGCTTAATAGGAGATATCGTATCATGTGTTGTTTTATGTTTTACTATTACATTTCTTCATGCAATGTTCCATCGCTGAACTGTTTGTAGGACTGGGAAGACACGTTATGAGACTTTGCCTTTATTGAAAGAGAATCGCTCGTACGTGTGGAAAGTATGTTGATAAAAAATAGATATTAACAAAACGTATATATGACACTATCAACATACACTATAAATAGTAACTAGAAACTTATTTTCCATCGGCTCGTATTTATTAATACCGAAAGTGAATAACGTAGCTAGTTTTTAAAAGTTCTGAAGCGAACACAAAAGATCAACTATCAATTGCTTATAAGTTTTTCAGTTTGCGTAAACTGTATTTTAATATTAATGTGCAATTGCATTAAGATAAAAGTGTACGTCGATGTTCTCCATTTAGTGTTTGTATCTATAGCGCATACGCGAAACATTTAGAAGCGGGATAAGTTAGAAATAAAAACATGTACACTATATCTTCTCATTTCAATGCCATCGGTACTTTATTTAAAGTGTTTGAACGAAAAAATATTAAAAATTCAATCTTGATATATTCAGGCAGGACAGAATGGAGGCAGAACCAGATACTATCAACAGGACAGTCAATTGTCTGCCGTCTATGCCGGCATTTCCTCAGGAAACAGGCACAAAGAACAAGGTTAGTGTTTTGTGATGGATATATGTACATACAAACGTGGTTCCTTTTAAACAAGACAGACGGCTATTTTTCCTGCTATAAAAGAATTAAATTATCATGTTATTTATTTCTGCAACACACTATGAACGAAGCCGGTTTATGGTTACCATCAGGTTTCGAAGACAGTATACCGGTGCTTTATATGTAAAGTAAATACATAAATATCTAATTATGTAGCCCATTGAAACTTTACTTGCAAAACACAATTTACATTGATTTTTGTTCCCACCCTTTTTAAAAGCGTGGAGATATTGTATTTATTTCCGCTGTCTGTCCGTCTGTCCTGGCCACTATCTCCTCCTACACTATTAGCACTAGAACCTTGAAACTTACACACATGGTAGATATGAGCATATGTGCGACGGTGAGCTATTTGGAATTTTGATCTGACTACTGGGTCAAAAGTTATGGGTAAATAAATGGGTAGAATGGGTAAAAAATCTCCTTTTACTTACAACATGCGACGCACATGATAATAACTTTTGACCCAGGGGTCAAATCCAAATTTCAAACAGTGCACCGTCGCACTATGCTCATAGCTATCATGTGTGTAAGTTTTAAGGTTCTAGTTTTAAAAGTGTAGGAGGAGATAGTAGAGAATGGGTGTTGGGGTTGGGCACAAACTTTATTTTAAAGGTGCCTTTTCACAGATTTTGGCATTTTTTAACATATTCATTAAATGCTTTATATCGATAAATGTAAACATTGGATCGTAAAAGCTCCAGTAAAAAATCAAGAATAAAATTAAAAAAAGGAAAAGAACATTGCCCAGACCAGGTTTCGAACCAGTGACCCCTGGAGTCCTGCCAGAGTCCTGAAGTAAAAACGCTTTAGCCTATTGAGCTATTCCGCCGAGTACGCTTACTTAGCGTATTTTATACCTTATATAAGCAATCTTCGTAGTTTCACAAAATGTAACGACAAAAACAGAACTCTCCAAATTATTCAATCGTTTCGCGTTGCAACGCTTTATAATTTTTAGGTTTTAAAATCGTCAAAAGATGCATATAATGGCTATATTAGACCATGGTAAATGTTCAGTATTACTGATTCCACACAAATATCATAACTAAAACGAAAATTTGCGAATCTGAAACAACTTTTTTCAATTTTGTCAATTAACCAAAGCGTGAAAAGATCCCTTTAACATAACATCTTCATTTATTCATCAATTCACTTCATATTAAAGGGATCTTTTCACGCTTTGGTAAATTGACAAAATTGAAAAAAGTTGTCTCAGATTCGTAATTTTTCGTTTTAGTTATGATATTTGTGAGGAAACAGTAATACTGAACATTAACCATGCTCTAATATTGCCATTATATGCATCTTTTGACGATTTTAAAACCTAAAAATTATAAAGCGTTGCAACGCGAAACGATTGAATAATTTGGAGAGTTCTGTTTTTGTCGTTAAATTTTGTGAAACTACGAAGATTGCTTATATAAGGTATAAAATACGTCAAGAATGTGTAGTCGGCGGAATAGCTCAGTAGGCTAGAGCGTTTTTACTTCAGGACTCTGGCAGGACTCCAGGGGTCACTGGTTCGAAACCTGCTCCGGGCAATGTTCTTTTCCTTTTTTTAATTTTTTTTCTTGATTTTTTACTGGAGCTTTTACGATCCAATGTTTACATTTATCAATATAAAGCATTTAATGAATAAGTTAAAAAAATGCCAAAATCTGTGAAAAGGCCCCTTTAATACCGAACATCTCTTATGACAACAAGGTCTATATCGACCTTCCATGTTACATTACCAACCCCAAGGCAATTGATAAAGGTACAGGCAGCTTGGTTCCAGTCCTCTTTCAAATTTATCGAGAAGTCCACTGGTATCACTTCCCCGTACCCCCAACTTTTTTGTCGTACCCAAAATTTTTCGTATCCAATTTTTTTTTGTGTACCCACATCATTTTCGTACCCAATTTTGTTTCGTACTCCAAATCTTCCCGTACCCCCATTTTTTTTCGCACCCAACATTTTTCGTACCCGTTTTTTGTTCAAACCCAAATTTTTGTTCGTACCCAGATTTTATGTTCGTACCCAAATTCGTTTGGTACCCAAAATGTTGTTCGTACCCAAATTTTTTTGGCATAATTTTTTCCTACCCAAAATGTTCGTACCCAAATTGTTTTTCGTACCCAAAATTTGTGTACCCATATTCACAATTGTGGTGATGTAGATAAACTTAAATTGATGCTTTTATATCAATCCTCTTCAAAAGCGTCATATCAGTACTGTCAGTACTTTGATTCTTATTTGTCATTGATTATCCCCACGCTTTAAATTGGAGCGGGGGGATTATGTGGTTATTTTACATTAACTTATTCATTTCTACACCGATTTACTTCTAATTGATACTGACCTTCTCCTATGACAATTCGGTCAATGTCAACTATGCATGATCCCATTACCAACCCTGGGGCGCCCCGCCCCCATAGACCACGCCCACCCAAAATTGCCTTTTAATTGAATTGAAAATGGTTGTTTTGTTTTGGAAAATAATACGTAGTCATTTGGAATTGTTATGTTTAATGACACACACCATTTAGACGAACAAACTGTATTGGCGGATTATACATTACATTATATCAGGTGGTATGAATGGTTAGCGTAGGTTAAACAACATCACCACTTTTACAGTTCATGTATACTGAGATGTTTCTTCATACTTCGTTACTTTTAACATTGAGTGATATGTTCTTCAAGGTATATGCACACAGTTCGAAACTCAATCTTGGTGCTAGAAGAGTTTGTATCAATGTGGATCCACCGAGGAGGTCAAACAACAGACGGGGTCAACATCTCGTGACAAACTTGCTGGTAAAACGTGATGGTTTTAATTTTCATTAAAAAATGAATTATCCATCTCAATTATAAAGCGTTTCAAATGCCTTTATTAGAGCGAGAAGAACTTTTGTATTCGATATTTATAACAAAGGTGTGTCCCTAAACTTAGACTTGAGTCGTCGTATTTATTTTAAGGAAGATGTCTTTGTGCATTTATCAGTTTTTGTTTTCAAAAATAAAATTTAACAGATGATGATTTTGAAGACACGGACGGACTGACAGACACACATACAAGTTGTGAATTAAATCATATACGCTTTCTTGTGTGTAATTTTTGCGATTAAGACAACTTCTATAAAATTATGTTTATGTTGTGCTGTCAATGACGCGAAATATGTTAAAAGTGTTTTTTTAGTGGAAACAATTTAAGGGCGTTTTTATCAAATTATTGGTACTATTGAAGTTTGTCATGAAATGCCTAATCTTGATAGATTGAATGAAATAAATTAAAGAACCTCACGATAACCAAACAGCGAACACATTTAACCTGAAGAACGATTTTTAATTAAATGGTACCTTCAGGATGATTCGAACCATTCCCGTCCGAGTTCCGAGTCCTTTCCCTTGACTATCCCGATCGTCTAACTGCTACATTATTATTTTCGTCAGTATAAGTGATCCTAATAAAGCCAAACATAAAAAACACAATCGAAACAACCCAATTTGTTCTATCGTTTTGTATTTGTAAAGCATTAATATTTAAATGATTTTAAAGGGATCTTTTCACGCTTTGGTAAATTGACAAAATTGAAAAAAGTTGTTTCAGATTCGCAAATTTTCGTTTTAGTTATGATATTTGTGAGGAAACAGTAATACTGAACATTTACCATGGTCTAATATAGCCATTATATGCATCTTTTGACGATTTTAAAACCTAAAAATTATAAAGCGTTGCAACGCGAAACGATTGAATAATTTGGAGAGTTCTGTTTTTGTCGTTAAATTTTGTGAAACTACGAAGATTGCTTATATAAGGTATAAAATACTTCAAGTATATGTACTCGGCGGAATAGCTCAGTAGGCTAGAGCGTTTTTACTTCAGGACACTGGCAGGACTCCAGGGGTCACTGGTTCGAAACCTGGTCCGGGCAATGTTCTTTTCCTTTTTTAAATTTTATTCTTGATTTTTTACTGGAGCTTTTACGATCAAATGTTTACATTTATCGATATAAAGCATTTAATGAATAAGTTAAAAAATGCCAAAATCTGTGAAAAGGCCCCTTTAAATGATGCTTAGCCATTAACAAACATGTATTTTACGTATATGGCTATTATGTAGTATTAGTTCGCTCTATGTCCTCTGTTCTTGCTTCTTTTTAACATGTTACAGAAAGTTGAAACATGGTCAATTCGTCAAATCGTTCAAAAGGCCTTAAATCGATTTAAGAAATACTAGTACATAAGTTTGCATTTCGTTTTAATCATTTAAATCTCTGCGGAATTAGTAAAATATAACGTTTCACGACCATGATTAATTTGTTTCAAAACATTTAAAAAAATGAAAATATATCATTTCGTGTATAATTGTTTAAATAATAACAACTGAATGTTGTTTACTTATATTTATAATGTTGATGATGATTTAATAATAATAGCCTACATAATGCTGATGTAATAATTATACATCCATATTCCAGAGCACTTCCTAGCATTGTCTGTCCGGTTATCGGATCTGCTGGATGAGATTGGAGCCGGAAAATGCACTGTAATGGAGCGGAGAGACACATATTTGCGAAGAGAGCGTATGTAGATGATAGCATGGCAACTATTAGGAGTAGAAATCGCAGAATCTTTCCATTTCGGGAGCCAATCTGAAGGCACCACCACTCCCGGTCTCAATTCTGATATTGATTACCTACATAGTAACAAATGTGTGAACATCATGACAGACTGGAACGACTGGGAGTCTGGGATGGTTAACCTTCTGCTGTTTCGTGACGACACCACTCCACCTCAACAGTACTTGCTACAGGTCATAAAGAAATACACACCGGAACCGGTGACCAGTATTGACGATGACAGGTGTATGAGGAAAGATTCTGGGCAAGTACTATTCAGCTCAGAAAGATACAAACAGGAAATTGAGCGGACGGTAGCGGTAGCACATGAAGGAGAGGTAACCAAAAATGGACCTTCTGTGAGTAATCTTCCCAACTGGGATATTGTATCGGCATATCATGTCTGCAAACCTCTTCCTGAAATACAGCACTGGATAGACAGATGTAGAGGGAGACATTGGCCGCCTGCCAAATTACTGGAGGCTTCACGACGATCTCCGTCTTTCCTGGTACCTGCAGGACACCCAGACAGTGATTACAAGCGCGAAGAATGGCGCCTGTCTCCGAATCTTATTGAACGAATGTTGATGTTTAGTTTGAATATGACACAAATTAAATGTTACATTAGTCTAAAAATAATTAAAAATGCCTTACTTAATAAAATGGTTGGGGATTGTACCACAAGTTTTCATTGTAAACATTAATGTTCTACACCATAGAAAGAGCACATCCTTCTCTGTGGAAGGAGCATAATCTCATGTTTCTACTTTTACTTTGTTTACAAATATTAAGAAAATGGCTGCGATTGGGAAGCTTGCCTCATTACATCATAGAAGGAGTAAACTTGTTCGATGGGAAACTGTCTATGGGGCAACAGAGACGCCTTTTACAGTACGTGAACTACTTGATAAAGAGCGACTTGCAAGATTTATTTCATATAGATATAGATCAATTAGGATGTCGGTTACAAGCGTGTGGTAGACGGAGGATCGGAAAGGCTGTAGAGGGAGAACTGAGATCTGTACGGTTACGTTACGGTATAAGTTTGTTTCTGAAGTTCGAGTACTTGGAAAGATTTAATACAGAATTAACAAAGATAATATATGAGATACAGACTTCGAATACAAACTTCCAACAAGGTATACACAATGCATTACGAGCTGTTGTTGAAAACTCAACGTATGGCAATTTGACAATCGTTTCTTTCGACTATATAAATCACCTGTTTGCATTACACAATTAAGTGCAATCATCAACGTGTTTGCGACTACCAAACCCTGCTTTTATCAAAATTATACGCCGCTTCCAATATTCTTTAAAAACGGATGTCGTTTCAAGCCGTTTAAAGTTGGCTTCTTTGCTATACTGCTTTGGACATCTTTACGCAGCAGTAAGAGTGTTGGAGGGTGTAGAGAAGAGGTATCACAGCAAGGTCAAGTCTGTGTGTGGAGAAATATATATAAATGGAGAAAGAGATCTCCAGGTATTTGCTAACATGATCTCAGATAACTGTGACAACATACTCAGTGAACAACCATTCGCATTATGTGTCAGGTTTATTAGACAAGAAGCGCACTGCGCTCCATACATATTGTGGTTTGAAATGAATCGCGGTATGACTGAAGAGAAAGTTGCACAGAGAAATAGCACGGAGAAACTATGGATGGTCAACGCTGAGGTGGATGCTCGTCCTTTCCTTCATTATCTACAGTATCTCACATATGGAGGACTCGGTGAACGCAACAAACAGCTTCATGCATTTGAAAAACTCAGGTCTTCTTGTATATTTGACCCAAGAAATTTAATCAACATGCATCACTTAGAGACGGCGCTTAATTTGCTTGGTCACTGCTATGAAATGGAAGGCGACTATCAAAGAGCATTATATTACTACGAGATATCGTTGCAGTGTGAGAATACGAACAATGCCGCTAACTGGCACGTACAGCGTGTGCAGCGTCTTATAAGTAGTTCATAATGAACATTACAACTTTGAAATGTGCAAAATGATAGCTAGACGTATGTGTTAACATATAATCTGTTTCATCAGTTAGTTCTTTGAGTTTAACATTCATTGTTTGAATGTAAAAATAAGAAGCATATTTACCAATCAAAACGTATAGACGTTATACTTTTTTTGTTTGCATTTCAATAGGAAATATCAATTGCGATGTTGATTAAGCAAATTCCAAGTAAGTGAATATTACGTTTATTTAGAACGAAAACATGAACCACGAGCCTTCGTCTGTTCGTTTCGAGCAATTGTTCTGATCAGATCTAAGCAAGTAACTGGTTCTCTAGTCACTACGTCATTTTCTCAACATCGTCGGTCTAACTTTCAAAGAAAATATTTGAGTTTGTAAAAAAACACGCTAAACATTAAAGGGGCAGTCAACCAGATTGACGAAAAAAGAAAAGTTCTAAAATACCGTCTTTAAGCGCTTTATATTGATAAATTAAAACATTGGATCTAAAAATCTCGAGTTAAAAAAACAAGAATAAAATGCAAAAACGAAAAAAGTAACCCTAAACAGGGCTCGAACCACTGACCCCTGGAGTCCTGGAGTAAAAAGATTAAATAAATATATACCATTTATACCACTCGGTCATCCATGCTAGTACAATGTGCGTTTTATTTTATACTATATATAAGCAATACTCGTAGTCTCACAAAATGTGACGACAACAACAGAACTCTCAAAATTTCTAGAACACCATCAATGGGACATTTTGACGTTTTGGTAAATTGACAAAATTGAAAACAAAAGGTTTCAAATTTTCGTTGCAGTTATATTTGCGAGGAAACAGTAATACTGAACATTTACCATACTCTAAATAATCAATGACATGCATCTTTTGACGATTTAAAAACCTGAAAATTATAAAGCGTTACAAACGCGAAGCGATCAAATAATTTGGAGAGTCGGGATCTGTTGTTATCATTATAGTTTGTGACATTACAAGAATAGCTGATATAATTTATAAAATACGCTATTCTTAACATGAGCACGGATGGCCGAGTGGTTTAAGTATTAGACGTTTACCCTAAGAGACTGTGGTTCGAACAAAATGAAGCATTACTGTTTCTCTTTCTTAACTATTTTTTGTACTGGAGCTACATGTACATGTACATGTATATAGTTCCCATGTTTACGGTTATCAATTTTAAGGGACCCTCCAAAAGATTGTACGTTTTGGTAAATTGACAAAATAAAAAAAATTGTTTCAGATTCGCTAATTTTCGTTTTCGTTATGACATTTTTGAGGAAATACACTTGGAGACACTTCTAACGCATCACTTAATCATATCAATATAGCTCCCTTATTTTTGATCGGATTGTGTTGAAATTTGGACCAAGAATAATTCAACACATATCTGATAACTCCTGAAAATTTAATTGAAATTGAAAAACAACAATACATGTATGTAAAACTTAACAAATTAAAAGCGTCACTTCAAAAGTCAAATTCGCAAACTCGTACAACGTTAAATAATAACAATGAGAAAATAAAACGCATAAACGTACACGTCTTAATAACTGACCGGCTTGCAACATGCCGATTGAGCCATTTCGCTCGTGAATATTCATACGAGCCATAATGTTTTTCTTAAAGTAATGTTATGTTGTTCTTGTGTAAAAACTTACCTAGAATTATGAAATTGAAATTAAATTGGAATAAAATGTATATCGCCTTTTACTACACTTGGTGATTTTTCTAACGCAACACTTTTAAAACTTACATATCTCATTAATGAGTAAATATTTTTTTTTTAAATTGCACATGTGATCATTTGACTACAGTATGTGCAAGCTAACAATAAAATCATTCATCCGTGACGATCGGACGTTTTAGCAAGTGGGAAAGGTAGCCTGTAAAATGTAAAGATATATGGCGTTGATAGTTCAATGAATGAGATCAAGTATAGCGAATGTCTTTTTTCTGTGCAGTTCTTAGCTGCATCACACGCAGTACGGGATGTTACGCGGAGTTTTCGCGGCTTATTTTACATTATTACATATTGCTGGTCATAAACCTATAGATACAAAACAGAAAACCAAAAGAATAATGGAAGTGAAATTAAAACATATGAGTCAACCGGCCACACGAGAAGTATCCATATTTATAGGCGCGTTCTTCGAACAAACCTGTTTTAGTGGTTTGTCGGGCATTGCTATTTGATTCGATTATTAACAGTATCGATAATCATCGCGCTCATGCTTAATATATTGGTCAATATGGTGGAATAATTATTGTTAAAATTAATCAAAAATACTATTTATCATTGTATTGTTGAAAACACATTAAGAATCTACATATTTCTGGTCTAAAGAAAATTCCAGGTCACCTAGTTCACGGATAGCGTATTTATTATATAACTATTATTTTACTGACCGCGAACTCCGGTGATGACCTGTATATAAACTCTGACATTTATACACTGGCCGCGAATTGACCCGATACCTCGCGGGTTGAAATGCAATGTATTAAAGTGAGGCCTCGCTTCCACTGCTCTTTATACATTTACATGTTAACATGTTGACAAGAATATGGAAGTAAGTACTAAATATGAGAACATAGCCTTTAAGTATAAACGCGCTGCGCTGGTAATTCTCTGAAAATAAAAGGTGCACGCACAAACTGTATTGATGTCGAGAATTGAGTGTAAAACTGTTCTTTCTATTAATATAAAGAAGTGAAACTCCAGCTGCTGGAGCAGTATTGAATTTTCATTAAAAACAATTAGTTGGTCCTTTATTTAAGGCAAGTGACCGATTGCCCAAACAGTACAAAACAGCACAATACAGCACAATACAAACCAACATAAACACAAAATATGAATAAAGCTGGGGTCACCGCCTTGGAACGGTCAATGCAAAGCATTGGGGGTTTAAACCTGGTTATAGAGCGCTCAACCTCACACTTGGCCCAGCAATATTCATAATACATTTAAAGCGGGTATATACGATTTTTTATATGTGTTAAATTGTAATATATTGATAAAATATGTTACAATAACATAAAATGGGAAAGAAAAATTATACATTAAAGCCGAATTTCATAAAATGCAGCAAAGACAAATTAGCGCCCCGAGCCGATTGTGACGTACATATTTTCCTACAATAACCGAAGCATTCGTCTTTGTATTAGGATCGGAGTTACTGTTCGAGTGTCGTATGAATAGATATCGTTGCGGGAATTTAAATAAACCGTTAAACTAAGTTAAAGGGGCCTTTTCACAGATTTTGGCATTTTTTTAACTTATTCATTAAATGCTTCATATTGATAAATGTAAACATTGGATCGTAAAAGCTCCATTAAAAAATCAAGAAAAAAATTTTAAAAAGGAAAAGAACATTGCCCGGAGCAGGTTTCGAACCAGTGACCCCTGGAGTCCTGCCAGAGTCCTGAAGTAAAAACGCTCTAGCCTACTGAGCTATTCCGCCGATTACACATCGTTGATGTATTTTATACCTTATATAAGCAATCTTCGTAGTTTCACAAAATTTAACGACAAAAACAGAACTCTCCAAATTATTCAATCGTTTCGCGTTGCAACGCTTTATAATTTTTAGGTTTTAAAATCGTCAAAAGATGCATATAATGGCTATATTAGAGCATGGTTAATGTTCAGTATTACTGTTTCCTCACAAATATCATAACTAAAACGAAAAATTACGAATCTGAAACAACTTTTTTCAATTTTGTCAATTTACCAAAGCGTGAAAAGATCCCTTTAAGATTCACATCGTACATGTATGGTGTACATGCTGGCGAATTCGGCTGTACAGCCGTTTTCAATTTCAGAATTAAATATCTGGCTTATTTTGCATTTTTCGAAACATGTTCTTCTTAACTTTTATTTTAATTTATAGTGAAATTTATATATAATAATTGTTTACACATTTTATATAAATTCATAAATATTTAACAAAATCGTATATACCCGCTTTAAGTGTAAATAAAATTTAACGTCATAGCATTATAACTCAAATTAAACAATAAAAAAAGGGAATTAAAACGCATTCAATTTAATTACTATTTAATTACTCAATTGCATTGAAGATACAAGAGTAACAGAGTTACAACTTTTTGACGAACGATCAAATAAAACTATTAACAATTGTCAACTACATTCCTTCTTTATAGAAAAAGATTTGAGAATATAGACTCATGGAGTTAATATCTCAGATAATCATCGCGCAAATACAGGAAGAAGATGCAATAATGGGTGTAAAAATTCCATATTACATAGCTTGGTTGTTTATGTGACTGCTAAAAAAATAAAAATAATTAAATCAAACAAGAAACGCCTATCAGAGAGAAAATATAAATAAAATGGAACGTTATAAACCCAATGACCTATGCATGTAGATTACAACTGGGAAAGTCGGTCGTATGACGTCACAAAAATCCATAATGACACAATGACGTGAACAAATTCCAGGGGCAGTAGTAAATAGAAATATTAATGGGGCTGTGCTACTAATAAAACAAGTTTAGGTGATTTAATATTAAGAAGCAAATGAATAAAAATGGTAATTCCATTAAAGCGACATTATTGGAATCAAACAGTATATAGGTGTTTTGACAACTGAAGACAGAAATGATTTGATGTACGATTTGAGTCCAAATGTAGTTTTCATGCAGATTTGTTCATACGAAACAATGACACAATTTAATTAAACAGTGAAAAATGCCTATAATGTAGTTTTAATGCAGATTTGTTCATACGACACAATGACACAATTTTATTCAACAGTGAAAAATGCCTATAATATCACTAATGATTCCAAATTTTAAGGGAAGAAAGATATAGTGAATCGAAAACCATCAAACACGTGTTCTTAAGTACATAAGCATCGTATCCTTTTGATAAAACAAGTTAATTAAATTGAAAAGTTTAATATGAACATTTGGTTTAACATATTTTAATTTGCGGACACGCTTCAAAACATCTCCGTAAAATGATGGATGGGAGATTCCATTATTTAAATGCCATTTTAAAGAAACATTATATTTTGAAATTAAATCACTATACTTAGAGTAAAATCTAGCAAATTTATTTCTTAGGTTATGATATAAAAAGCCTTGTTTTAGCAATTTTTTAGTTAATATTAGATTACGATCGTTAAAATCTTTAATACACGAACATGCTCTGGCATAACGTACCAACTGTGAAATGTAAATACCATAGGAAGGTCCTTTAGGGATGTTGCCATCTAGAAACGGAAAATTCACAATTTCAAAGTTAAAATCGTCCCGTTTGTCGTATAAACTAGTTTTGATCAAATTATTATTAATAGTTTAATGTAAGTCTAAATACGCAGCGTCTGTATTGGATATACACGATCTATTTAAGACTAGTTCTTTTGGGTAGATTTTGTGAATATATTGTTCAAATAATGGATTATCTAAATTAAGTATGTCATCAATGTACCTACTAGTAAGGTTAAAACAAATATACTTGCTTAGTTTTAGATAATTCTAACATAAATTCGTTTCATAACAATATAAAAAAAGGTCAGCTATAAGTGGCGCACAATTAGTACCCATAGGAACGCCAATAATTTGTTTAAATATTTTACCATTAAATTCAACAAACAAGTAAGCCTTTTCATTAGAAATAAAATTGTTTCATGCAGTAAAACAGTGTTACAAAGACGCGGATATGTTTCCAATGTTCTGGTGGTATACTCAAATCAGCAAATGGAATAAATGAAGTGTATTCATTCGTACCTAGCCGCGGGAAATTTTATTTGAATTTTATTGGGCACTAACAAAGGTCAGGTAAGGTGAAAAGCTGGCTTAATACAGCTTACGCCGAAAAAGTACATCCATTCTAAGTACGAGCATGGATGGTCGAGTAGTCTAGGCGGGAGACTTTTTACTCCAGGACTCCAGGGGTCAGTGGTTCGAGTCTTGTTGAGGGTTCCTTTTTTCCCTTGTTTATCACCGTCGAAATTTTTTTCGGAGGGGATATAGTAATTGGTTCTGTCCGTCCGTCCGTCCGTCATGCTGAAACTTTGTCCGGAGCATAACTCCAAATTTATTCAATGGATTTACTTGAAACTTGAAATATAAACATATGGCAACCAGTAGTGACCACGAACCATAACGCTGTCTACCTTAGTTTTTGAATTATCTCCCCTTTTATATAATTTTAAAATAATTTTGTCCGGAGTCTCTAAATCTACTGAAGGGATTTACTTGAAACTTCAAACTTAAACAGTTGGCAAGTGGGAGAAGTGCAGTGACTAAGAACCATAACTCTATCTACCTTAGTGCTTGAATTATATCCCTTTACACGTGTATTTAATTTCAAAGAAAATTTTTGTCCGGAGCATAATGAATTATCTTTCATAATTTGTTTTTACAAATATTATTCTACTCTCTTAAACAAATGCTGTCATACAAGCAAACACATTTCGGCGGGGATTTGGCACTACTGTGACAAGCTCTTGTTTAAATTGTATTCTTGTTGTTTTTTTACTTGAGATTTTTAGTTTAAATGTTTAAATTTATCAATATAAAGCATTGAATGACAAGCTTCAATACATCCAAAAATCTGTTGTACGGCCCCTTAAAAGCATTTAATGACAAACTTTAATGCATTCTATAAGGTCCCTGATGTACAGCATCTCTATAGGGTTATACTATAGACATGCGTGTCAGGTCGTTCAGGTCCAATCCTTTTCCAAGAAGTTGTCGCCCATTTGTTATAAATATGTCATTTTATCATGATTTTTTCTTTGCGATATCCCATGGAGTATTGATCAAAATTTAATAAAACTGTCTGCAGACCTTTCTTTTAGAGCAGACATTTACTTATTTTCAGGTTTTTTCGCTCCGTTAACTTTTCGTTGAGTTATTGCCTTTTAAATACTAGTTATAATAACTTTTAGCGTTAGATCTCGGACACTACTGATAAGAATTTATACACATTCATATGCAGCATCCTTATTTGGTAGAGATGCATATGAGCCGTGCTCTGTGAAAAGAGGTTTTAACGCATGTGCGTAAAGTGTCGTCCCAGATTAGCCTGTGTAGTCCACACAGGCTAATCAGGGACAACACTTTCCGCCTAAACTAGATTTTTGCTAAGAAAATATCATAAAAGCGGAAAGTGTCGTCCCTGATTAGTCTGTGCAGTCCGCACAGATTACTTTTGGAAGACACTTTACGTTCATGCATTAAACCCCCTTTTCACAGAACACGGCTCATATATTTCTTGTCGCCCAGCTCCAGTAAGCACAGGAACTAATCATCTGACTTTGTCACCCAAAAAAAGACATTTTACACGTAACTCAGAAATCCTTAGTCAAAGAAAAATAAGGAAATTGTCGCTCGTAAACTGTCTTACAAATGCAAAAAGTAATTTCTAAAATTTCTAAAATAAAAAAAATACTGGAAGTTGAACTTCAGTTGCACCGGAAGAAGAGAAACCCCTTATCATACAATGCGTTCTTTAAACATGGTAAGGAACTAAATGCCAAACAGTGAGACGCCTTACACAGGTTTCGATCAAACATTAAGACGTCGCTCTACCTTTGACAGCCTTCTGAAGACTGGACAAATGACAAGATTGATGCTATTTACGGGCAAACAAACTACTGCATCCCCACTGCACACATCATATTGATGTAGTTATGACGTGAAAATTACGGATTACCGTAAGGGCCATCGTAATTATACATTAAAATCTAGAGGGCGACAATGCGATAGTACGATGGCGACAATGCGATAGTACGATGACGACAGTGCGACAATACGATGGCGACAGTGCGATAGTACGATGGCGACAATGCGATGATACGATGGCGACAAAACGATATGACCTTCGCATTGTCGCAATTGCACTATCGCACTGTTGCCATCGTTTTGTCGCTTTGTCGTATTGTCGTCATCATGCTATCGCGTTGTCGCATTGTCGCCATCGTACTATCGCATTGTGGCCATCGTACTATCGCATTGTCGCTATCGTACTATCGCACGATCGCATTGTCGCCCTCTGGGTTTTAATGTGTAATCACGATAACCCTAACGATATGCCGTTGCAAATAATGAAACTGCAGTTGCATAAGTAGGAAAAAAACTGATTCTACGATACGGTCAAAAATTATGGCAAAACATTTAAATTTTGACATTTGAGGAAACTGTGTGAGCGTTCTTTCGATCTCCCCTTACCGGTAAGACACCAAATACTGAATCTACCAGGGTCCAAGACTCATTGGATAGCCAAATTGCGTCGATGCTCCAGATGAGCCCTGCAATTAATGGGAAGAAGAAGAAGGCGAATTTCAGACGACCAAAAATTTAATAATACCAGTTTCTTGATAGATCTTTGGTCAGACTAGCTTTCTTATATTCAATATTGCATATAATCAGACCATATTGGTTGAATAATATTATGAGCAGGTTATGATAAAAAGGTCCATTTAAATTGAAATTTATTATTATCTGTAGCGTAAATTGTTTAAACTTTGAACTGTGTGACGAATTGTTCTGAGGGCAAACACTCAGTGCAGTATAGCCTTAGTTACTTTGTGACTTTCACAACAAAGAGTTTCACAAATCGCAAGGTTACAACAACAGCAGGTTGAAGACATTTGTTGTTGTCTTCGTTTCTTTTGCCGACTGCATACAATAAGAATTCTTTATTTGTGGCAAAATTTCTTGTTGTTCATTATGTTTTATTTTTAAAGTAAGAAATGTTCAACCGAATAAAAGAGGGTGGTTTCATTTCACTGAAAGTGGAAACAGGGTCAGCACGGAACACATTTGGGCATTTTTAGCATGTTAAGATAATTATCCTCCGCTTAGTTGCAATAATGAAAATCCAAACCCAGCTATTGACCCTTCAGGTTGCTGGGAGTCGCAACTGGTAATCAGCATGTTTCATGTATAGCACTTTAATAGTTAAAATGAGCAAGATAAACTATTTTCTGGCATTTAAATTAAAAAAAACAACACTAATTCTTGATTGGTCTTTGTCGGCTCAGTTACTACTTAAATGTACCTCGCAAGTCAGGTACTAATAAGTATACTTAAATGTACCTTGGGTACAGTAAATATACTTAATCGTACCTGTTCAATATTAGACTGTACCCGGGTATGGAAAATATAATAACGCACCAGACAAAAATGACTGAACCTGAGTTTTATTCCCATCCAAAAGCCAATGTCACAAAAAGCTCCATGGAATTCAAAACGAAAATTCTCTTTGAACAAAAACCTGCCTCAACGTTCATTATTGAGTAGGAGTTGTAATAATATAAGGCCATTTTAGGAAATATTCAGTGCCCCAGATAAGCTGCGTATCTGCGTCTTTCACCCTATTAAAATATTTGAGAACGCAAAGAAATACAATATCATTGCGTATTGTAAACGCAACCAGTGCTCCAGATAACATGCGTAAAGACGTAAAAACAAATTAAATTTCTTAAATAACGATTAAGATTTAAAATCTTTGCGTAAAGTTACGCATTGAAAAAATGAAACACGAATTCGACATTTTCGAACGTGCGTAAAACTTCCAGTAGCAAATTATATACGGTTAACATTTCCTCCCGGTTCTGACTCGTCTAGGCGCTCAATTTAAACTACAACTTTAAGCATTCTATACATAGATGGTGACGTCACTACGTTATTGTCAGTAAGACCGGTGTGACACAATGCAACTTTAAGTCAACGTCACTCCAGCGTTTGCTGTGAGAAAGGGCCACACCTAAGAACGGTCTAAGGCCAAACGGTCTCGATTCTGTTCTCCTGGTATTGCAGGCGAGTCATTACTGTTGATTGTACCTTTTTATTTACACTAATTTTTATACACAAGTAATATACAATATACCTATTCAAAATGTCATTAAAATTTAATGTTAAATATTTATTTTTGATATGACTTTAACGGCGACCAAAAATGCCTTTATGACCTTTACCTCAGTTACCGTTTTAAATAAAAAAATCAAAATGGCCGACCGAAGCGGTGTATCGAAGCGTGGAAGGCAAAAAAAGCAAGATGAGCAAGATGTGGGGTCATTTGAGCCAGAAAAAGCTGTCCGATTATGGGAAAGCAAGAAACGGGGTGGGAAGCCAGGCTTTTCCAAGACTATAAACCAAAATGTTGGATTGTTGCTGTGTTAAAAACAATGAATAAAAATTATTTGGTAATATAGTGTTAAGAATTAATTTTATAAATAGGGGGTAAAATAAGAATTAATTTTTAAAATAGGGAGTAAATAAGAATTTGACCAAATTTTTATCTGGAGCTCTGAACGCAACCAATTTGACATTTAACCAAATTCATCAAATTTAATGCATACGATTCAATAGCTTCGAACGAAAATGCATTGCTTTTTTTTGGTATTTTCTCTTTGGAATTATTAACCAGGTTTTCCGAAGGAAAAAACTGGTTATTAGATTGGCGAATGCGGGCTGGCTGGCTGGCGGGTGGAACAAGCTTGTCCGGGCCATAACTATGTCGTTCATTGTCAGATTTAAAGATCATTTGGCACATTTGTTCACCATCATTGGACGGTGTGTCACGCGAAATAATTACGTCGATATCTCCAAGGTCAAGGTCACACTTTGAGTTCAAAGGTCAAAAATGGCCATAAATGAGCTTGTCCTGGCCATAACTATGTCATTCATTGTGAGATTTTAAAATCATTTGGCACATTTGTTCACCATCATGGGACAGTGTGTCGCACGAAAGAATCACGTCAATATCTCCAATGTCAAGGTCACCACGACTAAAAATAGATTTTTTTTAAAAACAAACTTACAAAGGGGTTAATTTTGTTTGTTCATTTCAAAAGTTCAGTTTGAGTTTTCTCCCTTTATCAGATTTTTTTTCACAATGAAAACCTGGTTTTGTGACAATTTTGTCCCTTGTTTTCGTAATGCGGCGATGGTTTCATTCGCTTATATGACGGAGCTTTAAAACAGTCAAAGTTATTCAAACGCTCTGCGGACTAGATTTCATAGTTAAATAAAGTGTCTGACTAAATTATTTAAGACGACATACATGCATTTTCAATCTGACTTAATCCGTCGATCAGTGTGCATGTATTTGAAAAGCTTCTGTACTTTCAGTTTCTATTACGATGCTTAATAATACAGTTTTATTGAATCAAAACAAGTGTGCTGCTTCAACAGAAGTAATGCAGCAATGATTTTACTTTATGCATTTTTATAACTCATTTCACCTTATTTCAAGAATGAAATCACCTTATTTTTAAATCAATGGGTGAAAACCCTATTTCCCAAATGAATATCTGCTGCACTGAATATTGACATAAATATAAACATAATTATTTTGAAAAATATAGCAGACAATGACCAATGTAGTCGTAGAATTATCCTTTTTTTAAAACATTTATCCATAAACAAAATGCAAATTGATTTAGATGGTATATTAAAACAGGTATTGTGTTTGTTATTATGTTTTAGGTTGATTGAATTGGATTTTGAAGACAATCCTGAGACTTTAGTTTTTGACATGGAATTTGGTTTATCAAGAAGAACTTTGAGCTATACATGTCTTTTGTACTTATAAAAGCTCTGAAGAACTAATCCCATGACTGGTTATTAAAAAAAACAAGTGACAGAATTTCTGGAAATCTGCAACAACAAACTAGGGGTTTTACCGGGTCAAAAAAGTTGTTGCCACAAATTTGGTTGCTTAGAACAAGTTTGAGCAAATCGTTGTCCATAATTATATTTAGCCTAACAATAGTTTACATTTCAGTCACTAAAAATAAAATAGCATAATTCCATTCTCATGATTAAAATGTTTTTATTGAAATTGTAAATAATAAAAGATATTTTTTTTAAAGACTTAATTTCAAATGTGTAACTAATGTCAGAATTGTTGACAGTTTTATTGGGTAGGTTTCCAAAATATGACAATATCGAAATAACACTAATCAAATTCCTCCTTGCAAAACTGATCTGTATTTGCTGGAATGACAACATAGGCAATTTGTGTGGGAATTTAATGAAGATGTATGGAATATGGATACATTTGAAATGTTGAAGTTAAAGTAAGATTTTAAAATGTAATTATACCTGTTTTTTTTCTCATTTTGTTTGTGTTTGTATTTATTTTAAAGCATAGTAATGTAAGTGAAAAAAATACTCAGAGCACATGCCTGTGATGTCATCACCTGTTCTTAATCAGGGATCGACAAATCCACTCGCCCGCCCGTAATTGCGAGTAGAAATCAGCTCCGAATGAGTGAATATTCCGGCAGCGCTCGTCCTGCAGGACAAGTGGCATTTTTGGTCGAAAAGATTAAAATTTCAAGTTTTAAAACATTTTTGCCCAACCAAACAACGTTTAATCAGCGATTAAAAATTAACCGGATGTTAATTATTGCACACTGCACTAAATGAAAAACAAACAAGGTAAAAGTGTGTTAAAAAAGTTTATTAATTGTATTGAAGTTCATGACTTAACACTAACAGTTCTATATAATAACCAATAGAAAATCACAATAAAACATATTAGTTACTGATTTTTTTTCAATAAATTGCAGGGCAAGTACATATTTCAGCAGGGCAAGTGGAAATTCTTAGCTACTCGCCCTGCAGGGCAAGTTGCTGAAAAACAATTTGTCGATCCCTGTTAATGTAGATGAAATTGTCGATATTAAGTCCCCCTCTATAATAGGTATTTGGTAGTCAGAGGAAGTGAAAGCCTTCCAGTGTAACAGTCTATCAAAAAAAGTCTTGTTTAATGTCAAGTTTTAAAGACTATTTAAAGTATATGAATTTTGCGCCGTTTACTCAAAGATTTAGCAAATTAACAGCTTTCAAAATCCTTTGTTTATAAACACCCTGTTGTCTGAGATGAACCAAACCAAACAATTTTGCAATTACAATAATATCATATGAATATTGAACTGACAACTGCTATTTATACTTTCAGATGTATATTTGTTTTCAGCTTTGCTCTCATATGGTATGAAATTACTGAGGGTGTATATCTCATATCCATCAGTTACTAACAGTGTAACTTATAATACACATGCATTCATTATCTGACTAAAGATAGGGTCATGTGTACTTTCAGTGCCTCACTATAGGAGCCATGGAGGATACAAACACTGAAGGGTTCGGTCAGTTCACCTTAAAGACAATTGTAGTGCCCACCTTCTCGGCCATAGAAAACCAGCCAATGGTCAGCGAAGGGACCACCGGTCAGTCAGAGGGCGAGGGAGAGGCAGAAATGGAGGCAAAAGACGTGTACTTCATATGCAGCCATTGCACAAAGTGCTTTGACAACAAGAAATCGCTGATGCGGCATCTAGACACGCACAAGGACACCGTAAACGAGCCCAAGTCTGAAGTGATCAACACGAAGTCGCGGGCCCTGGACTGCAAGAAGTGTCGGCTACCATTCCACTCGGTGGAGGACCTGGAGTTTCACATGAACATGAAGCATGCGTCTGATACCGAGTCGGCTGACTATAAGCATGCGCTGAGGATAGTTGAAAGGGCCGAGGGCAAGCTGCCCTGCCCTGTCTGCAACAAGGTGTTAGGTAAATTGGCTTTTTAACTTATTTACTGCGCTAGGTAAATTGGCTTTTTAACTTATTTACTGCGCTATGGGAAATTGGGGCTTAATGCATGTGCGTAATGTGTCATCTCAGATTAGCCTGTGCAGTTTAAGACTAATCAGGGACAACTCTTTCTGCTTTAATGGAATGTTTAGTTAAAAGGAAACCTCTTATAAGTTAAAATCCATTCTAGGCTGAAAGCACAGACTAACCTGGGGCGACACTTTACACACATGCATTAAACCCTGTTTTCCTAGAGCACTGCTCAATTATTCATTGTTGCATTTGCAGCATCCACAATGGGACAAATTGGAGTGCATGATTTACTAAAGTGGGGTGGGGTTAAAGTAGGGCTACCATTATCCAAAAAATATCTAACATAAAATTGCTCAAGTAACTGTTAAATTTTATGTATTTTAGCTCAGCTTAGCACAAAGTGCTGAAGGTGAGTTATTGTGATCATCCTATGTACAGTGTCAGTCTTTGAAGGTGAGCTGTTGTGATCATCCTATGTACAGTGTCAGTCTTTAAGGTGAGTTATTGTGATCATCCTATGTACAGTGTCAGTCTGTAAGGTGAAGGTGAGTTATTATGATCATCCTATGTACAGTGTCAGTCTTTAAGGTGAGTTATTGTGATCATCCTATGTACAGTGTCAGTCTTAAAGCTGAAGGTGAGTTATTATGATCATCCTATGTACAGTGTCAGTCTTTAAGGTGAGTTATTGTGATCATCCTATGTACAGTGTCAGTCTTTAAGGTGAGTTATTGTGATCATCCTATGTACAGTGTCAGTTATTGATGGTGAGTTATAGTGATCATCCTATGTACAGTGTCAGTTATTGAAGGTGAGTTATTGTGATCATCCTATGTACAGTGTCAGTCTTTAAGGTGAGTTATTGTGATCATCCTATGTACAGTGTCAGTCTGTAAGGTGAATGTGAGTTATTGTGATCATCCTATGTACAGTGTCAGTCTTTAAGGTGAGTTATTGTGATCATCCTATGTACAGTGTCAGTTATTAATGGTGAGTTATTGTGCTCATCCTATGTACAGTGTCAGTCTTAAAGCTTAAGGTGAGTTATTGTGATCATCCTATGTACACTGTCAGTCTTTAAGCTGAAGGTGAGTTATTGTGATCATCCTATGTACAGTGTCAGTTATTGAAGGTGAGTTATTGTGATCATCCTATGTACAGTGTCAGTTATTAAAGGTGAGTTATTGTGCTCATCCTATGTACAGTGTCAGTTATTGAAGGTGAGTTATTGTGATCATCCTATGTACAGTGTCAGTCTTTAAGCTGAAGGTGAGTTATAGTGATCATCCTATGTACAGTGTCAGTTATTGAAGGTGAGTTATTGTGCTCATCCTATGTACAGTGTCAGTCTTTAAGCTGAAGGTGAGTTATTGTGATCATCCTATGTACAGTGTCAGTTATTGAAGGTGAGTTATTGTGCTCATCCTATGTACAGTGTCAGTCTTTAAGGTGAGTTATAGTGATCATCCTATGTACAGTGTCAGTCTTTAAGCTGAAGGTGAGTTATTGTGATCATCCTATGTACAGTGTCAGTTATTGTGATCATCCTATGTACAGTGTCAGTTATAGTGATCATCCTATGTACAGTGTCAGTCTTTGAAGGTGAGTTATTGTGATCATCCTATGTACAGTGTCAGTCTTTAAGGTGAGTTATTGTGATCATCCTATGTACAGTGTCAGTCTTTAAGGTGAGTTATTGTGATCATCCTATGTACAGTGTCAGTTATTGAAGGTGAGTTATAGTGATCATCCTATGTACAGTGTCAGTTATTGAAGGTGAGTTATTGTGCTCATCCTATGTACAGTGTCAGTTATTGTGATCATCCTATGTACAGTGTCAGTTAAAGTGATCATCCTATGTACAGTGTCAGTCTTTAAGGTGAGTTATTGTGATCATCCTATGAACAGTGTCAGTCTTTAAGGTGAGTTATTGTGATCATCCTATGTACAGTGTCAGTTATTGTGATCATCCTATGTACAGTGTCAGTTATTGTGCTCATCCTATGTACAGTGTCAGTCTTTAAGCTTAAGGTGAGTTATTGTGATCATCCTATGTACAGTGTCAGTCTTTAAGCTGAAGGTGAGTTATTGTGATCATCCTATGTACAGTGTCAGTTATTGAAGGTGAGTTATTGTGCTCATCCTATGTACAGTGTCAGTTATTGAAGGTGAGTTATTGTGATCATTCTATGTACAGTGTCAGTCTTTAAGCTGAAGGTGAGTTATAGTGATCATCCTATGTACAGTGTCAGTTATTAAAGGTGAGTTATTGTGCTCATCCTATGTACAGTGTCAGTCTTTAAGGTGAGTTATAGTGATCATCCTATGTACAGTGTCAGTCTTTAAGCTGAAGGTGAGTTATTGTGATCATCCTATGTACAGTGTCAGTTATTGTGATCATCCTATGTACAGTGTCAGTTATAGTGATCATCCTATGTACAGTGTCAGTCTTTAAGGTGAGTTATTGTGATCATCCTATGTACAGTGTCAGTCTTTAAGCTGAAGGTGAGTTATTGTGATCATCCTATGTACAGTGTCAGTTATTGATGGGGAGTTATAGTGATCATCCTATGTACAGTGTCAGTCTTTGAAGGTGAGTTATTGTGATCATCCTATGTACAGTGTCAGTCTTAAAGGTAAGTTATTGTGATCATCCTATGTACAGTGTCAGTTATTGAAGGTGAGTTATAGTGATCATCCTATGTACAGTGTCAGTTATTGAAGGTGAGTTATTGTGCTCATCCTATGTACAGTGTCAGTTATTGATGGGGAGTTATAGTGATCATCCTATGTACAGTGTCAGTTATTGAAGGTGAGTTATTGTGCTCATCCTATGTACAGTGTCAGTCTTTAAGCCATGCATGATGAGAATGCTCAACTTTCAGATTGTTACTACCCTAGAGGCAACATTTCTCATCAAATCTTGATAAGATTTTCTCAGAACATTTATCTGGGCAATATTTAGGCTAAGTATGAATCTGGGTCTTGTTTTCCAAAAATGCATTTTACCAGGACATTAGAAACACCTTGTCACTACTCTAGACAGACTTCCCAAAACTCAAGAGCCTTTTGTCAGACATTTGGCCTGACTGGTCAGGGTTGTCTGTCAGACCTTAGGTTATTCCGTCAGACAAACGAAATTTCCTGAAATGTGAAAAAAAGAGAAAAACATAACAAAATAAAGATAGATTGTTTAATCATCATTTAATTGTAAATTATATTGATTAGGAGAAGCACATTAGGCTCACAAAATTCAATACCACAGAAAATTCTGCATCGAACACAGTTGGCTAATCCTGATTTTCGCCAAGATGATTATGGACCCATCAAAAGCAGGTTAACAAATCGGCGAGTATAACCCTATTTCAGGTTTTCCAAAGTTGGTAGTCCGCAAAACAAGTTCACCAGGTCAAATCTTAATAAAACCTTCTTACCACTCTTGAGGCCACATTTTTTTGACTTAATCTCGATGAAAATGTTTATTTTGAAAATACCTAGGACAAGTTGGAACCTGGGTCCTGTGCATTCAAACCTGGGTCACCAGGCTAAATCTTAGGTCGCTGTTGGGTAGTGGATATGATGTCTGCCTAGCGATCAGGAGGTAACGGGTTCAATCACTATCATGGGAGCCTTCTTTAGATTTACCCCAAAGCCACCAAGTACTGGTTCTAGTCCTAGGAAACTGACTCATGAGAGAGTATCAAATAAGCCTTAGACTTTAGATGCAATTGAGCTAAAATAAATAGGTTTAAACTAAACTAAATCTTAGAATAACTTTGTAACGGCTTTAGGTATGAATTAAGCTTATGTAACATGTGACAATACTCATATTCGTATTGAATATAGGATTGCCACAGTTACTGACCTTTGACTGCAACCCCATTAATGATAGATCAGTTTACTTGTGTCAAATATGGCCATTAATTTATTGAGGGATTTTGAAACAACTTGGCACAAAAGAAAACATTTAAAAGCCGACATGTAATGTTTAAAGGGGCCTTTTCACAGATTTTGGCATGTATTGAAGTTTGTCTTTAAATGCTTTATATTGATAAATGTAAACATTGGATCTAAAAAGCTCCAGTAAAACATCAAGAATACAATAAAAAAAGAAAGAAAAACATTATCCTTTAACAGGGCTCAAACCACTGACCCCTGGAGTCCTGGAGTAAAAGTCTACCCACTTAGACCACTAGGCCATCCGTGCGTATATAAAGAAGCATGTATTGTATACTTTATATAAGCAATCCTCGTAGTTTGACAAAATATAATGACAAGAACAGAACTTTCACAATTTTTCAATTGTTTCGCGTTGCAACGCTTTATAATTTTCAGGTTTTTAAATCGTCAAAAGATGCATATAATGGCCATTTAGAGCATGGTAAATGCTCAGTATTACTGTTTCTTCTAACTAAAAAAAAAATTTGCGAATGTGAAACAACTTATTTTAATTTTGTCAATTTACCAAAACGTGAAAAGGCCCCTTTAAATAATTTTTAATAACTGTCTACCTACCTCACAGGTCGAGGTCAAAAGTCAGTTTGGGCCATAAAACAGCTTGAAAATTCCTGTCTTTGCCATAAAGTTGCCATATATTGATAGGTCTTGAAATTGACACAACTGCATTCCCTCATAAGATGATAAGTCAGGGTAAAAGCTTGTCTCCGAACTGGGCCATTTTTATGTCCCCCACTATAGTAGTGGGGGACATATTGTTTTTGCCCTGTCTGTCTGTTGGTTGGTTGGTTGGTCTGTTGGTATGTTTGCGCCAACTTTAACATTTTGCAATAACTTTTGCTATATTGAATATAGCAACTTGATATTTGGCATGCATGTGTATCTCATGGAGCTGCACATTTTGAGTGGTGAAAGGTCAAGGTCATCCTTCAAGGTCAGAGGTCAAATATATGTGGCCAAAATCGCTCATTTTATGAATACTTTTGCAATATTGAAGATAGCAACTTGATATTTTGCATGCATGTGTATCTCATGGAGCTGCACATTTTGAGTGGTGAAAGGTCAGGGTAAAGATCATCCTTCAAGGTCAGAGGTCAAATATATGTGGCCCAAATCGCTTATTTTATGAATACTTTTGCAATATTGAAGATAGCAACTGATATTTGGCATGCATGTGTATCTAATGGATCTGCACATTTTGAGTGGTGAAAGGTCAAGATCATCCTTCAAGGTCATAGGTCAAATATATGTGGCCCAAATCGCTTATTTTATGAATACTTTTGCAATATTGAAGATAGCAACTTGATATTTGGCATGCATGTGTATCTCATAGAGCTGCACATTTTGAGTGGTGAAAGGTCAAGGTTATCCTTCAAGGTCAAATATATGGGTCAAAATTGCTCATGAAATGTCACTTCTGCAATATTGAAGCTAGCAATTTTATATTTGAAATGCATGTGTATCTCATGGAGTTGCATATTTTGAGTGGTGAAGGGTCAAAGTCAAGGTCATCCTTCAAGGTCAAACGTCATATAGGGGGACATTGTGTTTCACAAACACATCTTGTTGTTTTATTCATTGAAAAGTACCCATAAAAGGCACTTCCCTTTTGCCATATGAAAAATTTCGTAGCTGCAGCAATGTTCACATGTACGTTGCATCATATTTCAGCGAGCCTTGGCAACCTTCAGAAGCTAATATGTACGTTGTATCATGTTTCAGCGAGCCGTGGCAACCTTCAGAAGCTAATATGTACGTTGTATCATGTTTCAGCGAGTCGTGGCAACCTTCAGAAGCACATGTTTCTGCACAGCGGGGTGAAGCCCTGGTCATGTGACGTCTGTGGCAAGTGCTTCTCCCTCAAAGGGAACCGTGATAAACATGCCCTCATACATGAAGGTAAGTGATAAACATGCCCTCATACATGAAGGTAAGTGATACACATGGCCCCATACATGAAGGAAAGTGATACACATGGCCCCATACATGAAGGTAAGTGATAAACATGCCCTTATACATGAAGGTAAGTGATAAACATGCCCTCATACATGAAGGTAAGTGATACACATGACCTCATACATGAAGGTAAGTGATAAACATGCCCTCATACATGAAGGTAAGTGATACACATGCCCCCATACATAAAGGTAAGTGATAAACATGCCTTCATACATGAAGGTAAGTGATACACATGGCCCCATACATGAAGGTAAGTGATAAACATGCCCTCATACATGAAGGTAAGTGATACACATGCCCTCATACATGAAGGTAAGTGATATTCATGGCCTCATACATGAATACAAAGAGTTGATGACATTATGGGTGATGGCTTGTTGTAGTTAAATCTTGAACTGTTGCTCTCTCATTGAATACAAAGAGTTGATAGACTTCCAGTGTTTTCCTTGGTTTAACATTTTCTTTACACCAATTTGCTTTTCTATGGAAAATGTTTGTCGTACTTTATCTTTGGAGGTTTTATGAAGAAAACTTTGTTGAGAAATAACATTATTTGGAGCTGGATGGGTCAGCTTGTAGCCTTTAGCTTATTTGGTGACTAAGATAAAAAAATAATCTTTACATTGATATATTGAAAAATTGCTTGAATTTTGAGTCAAATTTGTTGATAAAAAAATCTAATTACTAGTACCCCGTGCTTCATTTAGAACAATTTATCAATGACATTATCACCTGTGGTACCTTTCAAATATGTAAACCCTGAAGCACTTTTATTGGGTCTAATTCAATTGTTTATTATAAGTTAAGTCTAAGAATGGGTTGATGAATACAGGCCCAGGTCATCGCATTACAGGCCCAGGTCATCGCATTACAGGCTCAGGTCATCGCATTACAGGCCCAGGTCATCGCATTACAGGCCCAGGTCATCGCATTACAGGCCCAGGTCATCGCAGTCACCAGTTTTTAATATTCCATTGAATAAACAGTGATGCAGTTCATTTACCCCTCGTCATTATTTCACAGACTGGTTAGCAATCTGCAGTTCAAGACAGAATAGTAGATGTTAACTCTTTCACTGCTAGGACCGAATTTTGAAGGCCTTTGCAAACAGTTTGGATCCAGATGAGACGCCACAGAACGTGGCGTCTCACCAGGATTCAAACTGTTTGCTATTCTGTGATATTCTTTGAAAAAAAAATGAACGAAAATGCTAATTTTAGAAATTCAGCAGACAACATTTTAGCAGATGACAAATTTCCCAGCATTCAAAGGGTTATGTTAGTGTACAGCAATTGCTTGTTCATTCCAGGCGTGAGAAAGTTTGAATGCCAGGTCTGTAACAAGAAGTTTGCCTTGAAGGGCAACCTTCATCAACACATTCTCACGCACACAGAGACCAAGTTCTTCCGCTGCGAATATTGCAGCGCCGAGTTTACGCTGAAAGGGAACCTCGACAAGCACGTGAGGAGACATTTCGATGCAAAACCTAAAAAGTCTGGCAAAAAGGGGCGGGACCCACAGCTTCTCTTGATGAAAAATGAGGAGGAGAACGCAGCCAATCAGATACGGGAGGTGGAACCAATGATTGAGGAAGTCGCGGAACACGTCGAGATACAAAATGACTCTACATTAGATAATCAGGGAATGTATTTGGATTGCAACTATGCCAGTGACAATTTGAATATTCTCGGTGAGTGCGCGACGGTAGTGTTGAGTAAATCGGAACCTAGGTTTGGTAACTCGAACGTCAGCCAGCTAGTGAGCTCAGTAAGTGAACATATTAATGGAATAAAGCCTGATCCTGATCATGCTGAAGTGTCCACGGAATATGAGAGCATTTCCTCGATTTCAAAACTGGACGGTACAGAGTGTGTACCGGAGCCTGACCCGAGTGCTGCTATGGCAACTGCTGGCCCCAACGATGCATTGAGCGGCAATTCTGTACCGGCTGGGCATGTCAAGGTCGCTGTGAGCCTCAGGAACCCAAGTACCGGTGCCAGAAACACAGTATTGTTGATCATGAAGAAGGGGCAAAGCATCGATCAGAAACGTATTGCACAGATGTTGGATGCACGTATGGTGTGTAAACAGTGAACACATGGTGTGTAAACAGTGAACACACTGTGTGTAAACAGTGAACATGTGGAGTGTAAACAGTGAACACATGGTATGTAAACAGAGAAGGGACGGTGTGTAAAACAGTGAATGGCAGGTGTGTGAACAGAGACCACATGGCGTGTAAACAGTGAACACATGGTGTGTAAACAGTGACCACATGGTGTGTAAACAGTGAGCACATGGTGTGTAAACAGTGAATGCATGGTGTGTAAACAGTGAACACATGGTGTGTAAACAGTGAAGGCATGGCGTGTATACAGTGAACACATGGTGTGTAAACAGTGAACACATTGTATGTAAACAGTGAACATATGGTTTGTAACTGTAAACTGTGAATGCATTATTTGTAAACAGTTTATAAATAGTGAATGCATAGTCGTAACCAATAAAGGTATAATGTGTAATTGTACAGTCGTGGGTAAACGTTTAATGCATTTTGGGTAAGCTGTCAGTGCATTGGGTAAAAATAGTGAACAGTGAATGATGGTGTATACACAATGATGTCATAGTATGAAGACAGTAAACATATGGTTTGTTCTGTGAAAGAAAGAAATTTAGTTTAGACTGGTAATCAAAGGAAGCTGTTTGCACAGTGTGTTTATTGAGGAGATACAATGATGGGCAAATTAGCAGCGAGTTTGATTAGATTTGTTGTTGAAAACTGAACAATACATTCACAATTTTTTTACAAAATCAACACAAATGGCAAGAGAATGTACTAGACAAAGTCAGCATTGTGTTAGTTACAAAAACATTCACTTTAGAAAATCATTAAAGTTATTTTTGACACTTTTCATTGATATTTACAAAAAAACAACATTAAATAGTGTTTAAAACATAAGTCTGAGTGGGTAGAGTGATTGATGAACTTAGAGTTTGTACATAATTTATTGATTGTTTTGTTGTTGTTTTTTGCTTAAGTTTTTCATTAAAACTATCAATGACACTTTGATAAATGACAATACATTTATTGGTTGGCTTTAAATGAATTATCTACATGTATATGCAGGTAGATTTAAAGGTGTTTGTATACTTTACTGTATTGGTAGTACTTGATGATAAGGGAGTCAATAAATTAAATGATACACTATTATGTGTTACATTTCATGCAAATGTTTTCTTTTTTCTCCAGGAAACTCTCAGACACTTTTTAGGTGTGCTTATTTTGTTTTTTTTAGTTGATTTATTCACTGAGCTCCTAAGAAACTACATATTCTCCCATGCAAATAGTACATATTCCCTTTGCATTAAGCAGTACATATTCCCTTTGCATTAAGCAGTACATATTCCCTTTGCATTAAGCAGTACATATTCCCTTTGCATTAAGCAGTACATATTCCCTTTGCATTAAGCAGTACATATTCCCTTTGCATTAAGCAGTACATATTCCCTTTGCATTAAGCAGTACATATTCCCTTTGCATTAAGCAGTACATATTCCCTTTGCATTAAGCAGTACATATTCCCCTTGCATTAAATAGTACATATTCCCCTTGCATTAAATAGTACATATTCTCCATTGAATTAAATAATAGATAGTGCATGTACCCATGGCATTAAATTGTTCATATCCCCCCTGCATTTAATAGTACATATTCCCCCTTTGCATTAAAAGTAGTACATATTCCCCCTTGAATTATATTGTACATATCACCCCTGCATTAAATAGTATATATTCCCCCTTGCATTAAATAGTACATATTGACCCTTGCATTAAAAAGTACATACACCCCCTGCATTAAAAGTAGTACACTTTCACCATTTAATTAAAAAGTACATATCCCCCCCCCCTGCATTAAATGGTATGTATTCCCCCTGCATTAAATAGTACATATTCCCCGTGCATTAAATAGTATATATTCCCCCTTGCATTACATAGTACATATCCCCCTACATGAAATAGTATATATCCCCCCTTGCATTAAATAGTACATAACAGTATTCACCATTGCAGTAAAAAGTACATACCCCCCTGCATTAAAAGTAGTACACATTCACCATCGAATTAATTAGTACATATCCACCTGCATTAATTAGTATGTTTTTCCCCGGCATTAAATAGTACATATTCCTCCTGCATTAAATAGAATATATTCTCACTTGCATTACATAGTACATATCCCCCTGCATTAAATAGTATATATTCCCTCTTGCATTAAAAAGTGCATATTCCCCCCTGCATTAAAAATAGTTCATGTTCCTCATTTAATTAAATACTACATATTCCCCCTTGCATTACAAAAGTACATATTCCCCCTTGCACTAAATACTAGTTGTCTAGTAGTAGATGTACTTATCCCCCCTGCATTAAATAGTACATATTCCCCCTGCATTTAATAGTACATATTCCACCCTGCATTAAAAAGTACATATTCCCCCTTGCTTTAAATAGTACATATTCTTCCTGCATTAAATAGTACATATTCACCTTTGCTTTAAATAGTACATATTCTCCCTGCATTTAATAGTACATATTCCCCCTTGCTTTTAATAGTACATATTCTCCCTGCTTTTAATAGTACATATTCCCCCCTGCATTTAATAGTACATATTCCCACCAGCATTAATAAAATCCTCTCCATTAGTTGGATCATGGAAATAAGTTTTCTACTTCATTTTTTATTGTTTAGTAAAATTTATCAGTGTTGAAATGGTTCCTTATCGAAATATCACAATATCTTGTACAAGAATGTTTAATGTATGTTTATACATGTAAACACAAGTTTGCATTTTCTTATGGATATGAATCGTTGTGTTTGCCTGAATGCTTCAATAGGCACGTAGCGCATAGACGAAGAGTTTAATGGCCTCAAAAAACCATATTGCAAAACTTGTTTTGTTCACATGATGCAACAAAACATTGCAGTTTTGGAATTTTGTTTATTGTTTTCATAGAAATGTCCCAAAGCACTTCTTACTATACTATTTTTCTTGTAGCCTCAGTTTCCACGTACATGTAGGAACACCTGTCAAAACAAGGGAGTTTAACCTTATATAACACACGCCTTTAACTGTGCCTGTCCAGCTAAATAAATTTAGACATGTGGAAATATCCCATCAGTAAAATGATATTTTTGGAAACATGGCTACTGACGAAAGCAGACTGCATCTTTGTTTTGTTGCCTAATCAAGCTCTCAAGAATATTATGCATCATAACCCCTGAAGTTTAGGTAAGCTGATGTCATTTGTCAAAACCATGATTTTGTAGGTCAGTACACAAGCCAAATAAGCTATGCAATTAAATCTAGTAGCTTATCTCGGAAACAAGAACTTTAAAAAAATTTGAAATAACATTAGTGATGGAACTATAAATATGGCTAAAATGCACGTGAAAAGTCTAAAAACACTGGCCAAGTTAAATAGAAATTATCTGAGGATTGAAACTCAAGCAAAAGTCGGTTAATGTTCAAAAAATAAAAAATAAACTTTTGTCCGATTTTCATTAAATAATTAGTTCACGTTGCGTGAAATCTTTTAATAATTAAATTGCGTTTTGTACATGTTACTTTTAATTTTAATGTCATATATTTTTTGCAGTGAGAAAACCCCTTCCTTAATTAATGTCAATTACATCAAATCTTTTAATGCCAAATTCATCCATTCTTCTGGAAAATGGAAAAAACTTTAAGTTAGTTAAATTCTTTTACAGATTTTTGTCTTAAAAAAAAGAAGTCAGGAATATAAAGGGTTATCGTAAAATGGATGGTCGGGAAACGTCGTGCGTAGGCAGTTATCGATGTGGTATTGTGTTATCTACCTGTGTATTTGGGAATAGAAAGACTTCTAAGAAAGAAAAGGTCAATGACTAGAAATGCCTCATTGAATAGTCTATATCACTACAACTATGTTGCTATGATATGTAATAATACCACTTAAACCAATTTATTTTTAATATGAATTCTCATTGTATAGTCTATATTCCTTCAATTATGCAAATAAGATATGAAATATATAACGTTTACCAATTCACTGTTAATATGCATATCATTGAATTGTCTGTTGCTACAATTATGTTAATATGATTTGTAATAATTCCACTTTTACCAATTTACTTTTAATATGCATTCTAATTAAAAGTCTATATTCCCACAAATGTGTTTATAGAATATGTAATAATTTCACTTAACTGCATTCATTATTGTATATAAGTAACAGATATGAATTTATCATAGTGAAAGCATGTCTAGGCTACGCGTACTGCATCTTGTTTGATATTCAAATTTATTTGTTATTAGTCCCCTACCGGTTTCACCGGAGGGGACTTATGGTTTTGTCTCCGTCCGTAACACTTTTCTGGATCCTGCAATAACTTTAAAAGTTCTGAATATTTTTTCATGAAACTTGGAACATGGATAGATGGCAATATGGACATTATGCACGTCATTTCATTTAGTTCCTACGTCGAAAATTGTGGTTGCTATGGCAACAAATAGACTAGAAATAGTGCTGAAAATGGTGTTTTTTTCTGGATCCGGCGATAACTTTTAAAGTTCTTAATATTTTTTCATGAAACTTGGAACATGGATAGATGGCAATGTTGACATTATGCACGTCATTTCATTTTGTTCCTACGTCAAAAATTGTGATGCTTTGGCAACAAATAGACTAGAAAAAGTGCTGATAATGGTGTTTTTTCTGGATCCTGCGATAACTTAAAAAGTTCTTAATATTTTTTCATGAAACTTGCAAGATGGATAGATGGCAATATGGACATTATGTACGTCATTTCATTTTGTTCCTACGTCAAAAATTGTGGTTGCTATGGCAACAAATAGACTAGAAATAGTGCTGAAAATGGTGTTTTTCTCTGGTTCCTGCGATAACTTTAAAAGTTCTTAATATTTTTTCATGAAACTTGCAACATGGATGGCAATATGGACATTATGCACGTCATTTCATTTTGTGCCTATGTCAAAAATTGTGGTTGCTATGGAAACAAACAAAAAATATTCTGAAAATGGTGAAATTTCTGACAATGGTGGACCTGGTAGGGGACTTTTATTGCTTGGCAATAGTCTTGTTTTGTTCAAGACTATAACTTTTCCAAAGTATTTATTTGGGTACAGTGGCAAAATTAAACATAATTATAAGTATAAGGATTGTACAGATGTGATAACAAGAGCACCGCCTTGTGGGTGCAGATCGCTCATCTATTTTTCTTTTTAAAGGTGTAGGGACCTATCTCAATTTCAATCACAAAGGATGGAGGGGTGGAGTGGAGAGGGGTGTATAGTGTGGGGGTGTGGTCATTTATTACATTATCTTCCAAAAATGCAAGAAAAATGCAAAAAAAAAAAAATTTATTTTTTTGGCTGAGGGGGGGGGAATTCTTGGGTGGGATAGTTGGATGGTATTTCAAAAATAAAATAATAAAAATAAATATTTGTGTTTTTTAACAATGTTTGAAAAAAAAACAAGAGATGTGTTTGTCAGAAATACAATGCCCCCTAATGCGTCGCTTTGATTTTTTTTTTTTTACCTGTGACCTTGAAGGATGACCTTGACCTTGAACTTCCACCACTCAAAATGTGCAGCTTTATGAGAACGCCGCTTTGAAATATATTTCTTTGACCTTGAAGGATGACCTTGACCTTGAATGATGACCTTGAACTTCCACCACTCAAGATGTGCAGCTTCATGATAACGCTGCTTTGAATTAAAAAAAAATTACTTTCGACCTTGAAGGATGACCTTGACCTTGAAGAATGACCTTGACCTTGAACTTCCACCACTCAAAATGTGCAGCTTCATGAGAACACTGCTTTGAAATTGTTTAATATTTTTTTGACCTTTGACCTTGAAGGATGACCTTGACCTTGAAGGATGACCTTGAACTTGAACTTCCACAACTCAAAATGTGCAGCTTCATGAGAACGCCGCTATGATTTTTTTTGATTTTTTTTTTTAACCTTGAAGGATGACCTTGACTTTGAAGGATGACCTTGAACTTCCACCACTCAAAAAGTGCAGCTTCATGATAACGCCGCTTTGAAAAATATTTTTTTTGACCTTTGACCTTGAAGGATGACCTTGACCTTGAAGAATGACCTTGAACTTCCACGACTCAAAATGTGCAGCTTCATGATAAAACCGCTTTGAAAAAAAAAGACCTTTGACCTTGAAGGATGACCTTGACCTTGAAGGATGACCTTGACCTTGAACTTCCACCACTCAAAATGTGCAGCTTCATGAGAACGCCGCTTTGATTAAAAAAAAAATTGACCTTGAAGGATGACCTTGACCTTGAATTTCCACCACTCAAAATGTGCAGCTTCATGAGATACACATGCATGCCAAATATCAAGTTGCTATCTTCAATGTTAAAAAAGTTATGGCCAATGTTAGAGTTTCCGGACGGACAGACGCCATATATTTGACATTTGACCTTGAAGGATGACCTTCACCTTTCACCACTCAAAATGTTCAGCTCTATGAGATACACATGCATGCCAAATATCAAGGTGCTATCTTCAATATTGAAAAAGTTATGGCCAATGTTTAAGTTTTCGGACGAACATACACCATAAATTTGACATTTGACCTTGAAGGATGACGTTGACCTTGACCTTTCACCACTCAAAATGTGCAGCTCCATGAGATACACATGCATGCCAAATATCAAGTTGCTATCTTCAAAAGTGAAAAAGTTATGGCCAATGTTGTTGTTTTTTCGGACGGAAGGACAGACTGACTGACATACTGACGGACAGTTCAACTGCTATATGCCACCCTACCGCCAGCCCATAATTCTGTCAAAATGCCAGTCAGAGTTACATAACTTTGCTTGCACAGTCCCCTTACGATAGTTAGTAAGTGTTGCAAGTATGAAAGCAATAGCTTTGATTCTTTAGGAAATCAAAGTACTGGCAGTACTGGTGTGACGATGCTTTTGAAGTGGATGGATATAAAACATCAATTTAAGTTTATCTATATCACCACAATTGTGCATGTTGATACGAACATTTGGGTACGATAAAAAACTTGGGTACGAAAATTTTGGGAACGAAAAAAAATTTGGTACGAAAAAAAATTGCGTACGAAACATTTTTGGTACGAAAAAAAGTTTAGGGTACGGGGAAGTAGTACCCGTGGGTAACTTGACCCATTGAGCGAAACTGGGAGGCGGGTCACATTCTTGTTCATTAAGTATGGCAATACATTCATGATGATTCTCGAAAGTAGGTATGAGCACATAGCCGGATCATGTGAGCTCAATCGTATGAGCACTTGACTATCCGAGTTTGCCCACGAACATATGGATAAGTTAACTAATAGCGAAATGACCTTATACATGTATATGCTGAAATCTAACAATCGAACGAAATATCAAACATGGTATGTACACTTAGGTGGTTGTGTAAATTCTGTTAGAATATCGTATTCAATATGTAAATTTTAAATGATTGTGCCCGCACTTGAGTTTGTTGCCTTGTTTGAGTCTATACGCGCCTAGGCTGCACCCAGTGTGTGTATTCGTGTTTTTCCAAGGAAATGAGTTACCTCTGCGCTGAGGCTGCATAATGTTGGGACCCGGAGTGTGTCCAGCACTCCTACCTAATAAGATTAGATTGACGACAGTTGGGACCAATTTTGAATGATAGCTGCAATTTCCAGCTATTTGTTTTGTACTGAAATACTTTTTAATTTTTTATATGGTCAAATGCTGCCGGGTGGGGGATGAGATTTTCCGGAAAAAAAAACAACTGTCAGGAATGTTGACCACAAAACATACAAAATATAACAATGCGCAGGGAGCGGGAATCGAACCGGTGTTGTAAAGGTGAAACAGCGAACGTTCTTTCCACTGCGCTAGCGGGACGAACATTTACGCAAAGAAATGTTGTTTTATCTATATATATATCATAGCAGTGCAGCATTTACAATTTGCAGGTTCGAAATCGTTCGCATTCTTTAGTTTTGAGATCACGTAAAAAGTTAATTTTACATGTTTTTATTCGCAATTTATTTACTAAATCGAGAACAAATATCAAACAAAATAGAGAAAATATATAGTTGTTTTATTGGTCTATAAAAATAAAATGGATGTAAAATTACTAATTTGAAATTAACGTTCTGATATACTTATTGAATCTGTTTCCCCAGGATATGCTGTTCTATTAATATTTACCTTTATCAACACGAACGACAACTCTGCCAGGAGAATGTTATCAATGAAAACAAACGAGCAATCTCCTACGCAGTGGCGAATGCCAAGGGAAGTAACTGAAAATTCGAGTTATCTCAATCGGACTGGCTCGGTCTTTTACATAGGTCGCAATTGTGAAGATTTTTTTTACTGGTTATCAAACCTTGGATGCTGCTGTTCCAGCATCGTCAAAAAGTGGACCTAAACACGAAACTTAACCATATTTTCAATTTTCTAAGTATAAAAAGGGCACATAATTCTGTCAAAATGCAAGCCAGAGTTATCTAACTATGCCTGCCCAGTCCCCTCATGATAGTAAGTAAGTGTACCAAGTTTGAATACAATAGCATTGATACTTTATGAGAAAAGTGGACCTAAACGCAAAACTTAACCGGACGCCGACGCCAAGGTGATGACAATAGCTCATAATTTTTTTTCAAAAAATAGATGAGCTAAAAATTGTAAGCAATTAAATCATGTTGGAATTTGTTGTTTTTCTGTGTGTTCCATTACATCTGTCGTAATAACTTAAGTTTTCTGACACTCTAAGTTGTCAGACACCCTCAGTTTTTGGACACCCTCAGTTTTCAAAATGCTAATGCAGGAAGGTGATGTTATGCACAAGAATATACAAATGTCAATGCAATCAGTAAAATGTCATTTTGTCTCTAAATTTTCGGACACTTTAATTATATTTTGTGATGTTTGTGCATGTAAACCTTTGGACATGGAAACAAAATATATTATATTTAAGTGTCCACAACTTGGAACTACAGTACATTTATGGTAAAAGTAACTTAATCAAAAAAATGAAGGCCATGCAGTTGTAAAATTACAGCAATGTCTTAAAGTAGCATTCTTGATACGAGCCTATTTTCTGCTTTAATATGTTACTATACTGATGTAAAGGGATATAATAAAGCACTCGAGAAATAAATTAGCTCTCAGTAAATTGATTTTGTATTAACGAAGCGCATATGCAGAAAAGTGGATGTTGGCGTGTGATGTTGACCATGTTTAAATAGTGGTCTATAGACTACATTACAACAGTTGATTTGAAAATCTCTTCCCACTTTTTGTATTTTAAGTTGGTCATCAATATTGTACATTTAAAATACAATAATACAATCCCCCCTGTTTTCTCCAAAAACAACTTCATGCGCTTAACAATTAGATCCCAGACCCCTTCACCTAGCATTTTTTAAAGAGTATTTAAGGTTTGGAGATATAGCCTTAAACTTGAATGTAGTAAGAAAGGTCTTAAATTAAATATAACTTTCTAAGGCACTACAAATGCGTGAAAATAGGTAAAGGGTTAAAGCGAAGTCTGTGTGTAAAAACTATCGGTCAGTAGGCCAAGGTGTTGCTAATAGAAGCGTGCAGGAAAACCGGTACTAAGCAGTGGCGTTGCTTTCTTTAGGCCCTGTAGATTTCTTTGAACATTTCGCCTTAAAAAATCCAAAAAGTAAATGTTTGTGGGATTAGTCATGAAATAGTTTCTATTGACATTTTACATTGCCTAAGGTAACTGGCTGTGATAATACTGAAATACTGTTGAAAAATTGCAAAATCCCAAATAAATTAAGGAACTCTACCATCACAAAACAGTCAATTATATCCATCAGTCAGTAAAATAATTCTGATCATGGGAATAAAGGCAATAATAACCAGGCAAGACATTTTAAGAGTACAGGTTTATTACAATAAAAGCACATTGAAAGAAACAAAAGGAATACAACACACTACAGAAGATAACGCAAGTATTGCAGTTACTTATCATGTGTGATAATAAAAATGATAGAAAGTGTCTTCTAAATAGTACGTTGTAATTTATGAAAAACATTTTATTATCTATCAATTAATGCAAAATCAGTTAACAGTATACTAGAAGCTGCCAAGTCATTACAAGTAATGCAAAAAATTAACCCATTTATGCCTAGTGGACTCTTCCATCCTTCTAAATTGGATCAATTTATTTCCAAAATTAGGGATGTCTAGAATATTTCTTTCTATATTTAGAATATTTCTTACAGAAATGCCTTCAAGCAAGCAGCGCAGACCCAGCTCAGAGATGCGGCGTCTCATCTGGATCTATGCTGTTTGCTAAGGCTTTTTTATGGACGCTAGGCATAAATGGGTTAAGTTCGTACAATATATTTTAGTACATTCAAAAGTTTAAAATATGTAATGATCACAAATAATTAATCGTTTTGAAAACATTGTTTTAACTCACTTTAGGCCAGTTCAGGAAAAAAGGTTCTTTGATACAATTGGAGATCCTTGTATTTAACTGTTACTTGTAGAAGCAGTACTAGATGAAGTGTATTACTTTGAGTGTTACTTGTAGAAGCAGTACTTGATGAAGTGTATTACTTTGAGGTGTTATATTTACCTGTTACTTGTAGAAGCAGTACTTGATGAAGGGTATTACTTTGAGGTATTATATTTAAAAATTCTAAATCATGAACATTTTAAGTTACTCTCACAAAGAGAAAGACGTCAATACACATAATTATCATCTTTTAAAAGGGTCAAGTATTTTCAAGTTAGGAGGTAGATATATTTGAGTATCAGTGGCCTGTACAAAGTTAGGCATTATTATCGTTTATTTTCACTGATGTGTGGTCACCATTAAAAAGCTCCTATGGGATAAGCTTTTTATTAAATTGAAACATACTTTAGTTAAAATTCAAATTTAATTCTGTACATTGCCTCCAATGATGTCAAAGGTATATAATAATACAATGATAATGAACATGTAATTAGCAACATTTAAATGTGTAAACAATTTATGTGAAGAATAACACTGGCACTGCCAATGACTTAACAATATAAGGAATTAACCTAAGTTTAGCACACTTACGAAGGCTTTTTTAGGAGACCATGTCAGTAATCAGACATGCCATGTTAATATGAGCTGGGTGCTGGGAATAAAAGACTTAATGCATGTGTTTAAAGTGTCCTACCAGATTAGCCTGTGCTGTCTTAACAGGCTTAATAGGGACAACACTTGCCACTTTAATAGAATTTAACTTAATAAGAGACTTCCTATAAAGGAAAAATTCCATATAAGTAAAAAGTGTTGTCCCTGATTAGCCTAAGCGAACTGCACAGGCTAATCTGTGATGACACTATACACGTGCATTAAGCCCTGTTTTCCCAAAATGTGGCTCATATCTTTTCTGAGGAACGTCTTTACCGGGGAATGAAACATTTGAAAAATACTAGAATATATTTTGCATGAAGGAAAAAATGGGAGTATACATTTTGGAAAGTTACACACATATATTTTTAAATTAAAGACAAAATAAGTTTAACACAAAAATGACAACATCAAGTATTGCAAGTGGCTAGAAATTAATATCATCGTCAATCAACAAATCATCATAAATATAATTACGACTACAGATATCCTACAAAATTAATATACATTAAAGTATTGCAAAAATATATGACAATAAATAGTTTTAAAAAATATACATATATTTTAATAATTCTAATGCGTTTACAAAACTGGGATGCATTTTAATAATAACTGGATTTGACCGTTTCTGATTATTCTCAACAATACATGTGTACTTTTCAAATTAGACAAAAAAATCTTATATTCAAAATTGGAGCCATCATTATTAACTTCCAACTTTAAACTGCCGACGTGCCAATGTCTCAACACATTTCAAATGCAGTTTTATGTCTAGCAGGTTTGTGTAGCTTCAATACATATCAACCAACGAAACAAGTACTAACTAGCTACTGAATAAAATCCAATCACCTCAGACATGTTAAAGGTTACTTGACCTTAGGAACACTTTAGTTCAAAAACACTGTGATATTAACAGACATTTATAAATGCCAACTTGATTAAACCCTTTCCCACTCAGAAGCAAAGTGAAAATGGCTATGTGCAAACAGCATAAAACCAGAACAGCCTGCGAGTAACTTGCAGTCTGTTCAGGTTTTATGCTGTTTGGTTCTCACTAGTATCTAAGGGTTGGACATGAAGCCTTTAAAACTTGAATCCAGTAAGAAAGGTGTTTAATTGAATGTAACTTTCTAAGGGACTGCAAATGCGTCAAAATACCTATCTAAAGGGTAAAGGGTTAACAGGTCAAAACTGACTATCCTCAAACCATCAGGAAAAATACTTATTTGCTTCATGCAGTGAACAAATGTATTCCTTTGCATTAAGTTTAAAGATAATATCTTGAGAGATATATAAAAGAGTACTGAATATTTTTACTGAGAACTTATAAATTGTACATTTCCAGGAACTTGTAACATCATATTTATTCAAAGACATTTTGATAAATTGAAAAACTTTTTTGTCTTGATTTCATTCATGTATATAAATACCAAAATCTTAGTATAAACCTTATTTCTACAGTACGTGTACTACACTGTGCTAACACTAGACTACGATGTAATGCTGTTACAATGATAAGCCATGATTTGGGTAAAAGGGGGCTTAATGCATGTGCGTAAAGTGTCGTCCCAGATTAGCCTGTGCAGTCTGCACAGGCTAATCAGGAAAAACACTTTCCACCTTAATTAGATTTTTGCTAAGAAGAGACTTTCTTTCAAGAGAAAATATCATTAAAGCGGTAAGTGTTGTCCCTGATTAGCCTGTGCAGACTGACAGGCTAATCTGGCATGACACTTTACACACATGCATTAAGCCCTGTTTTCCCAGTGGCTCATTTAAATAATGATATAAATAAAGAAATACAATATTTCATCCCTGAGCTTTCAAATGCAGTAAAGATGGCAAGCTATTTCAAAATACTTTAAATGGATTTACAATGAGCTGCAAAAGTGAACTAACTAATGAGTGCAAAAAGAGTTAAAACGATAATGCTGTAACAAAATACTGAGATACATGATTTATAAAAAACATCACATATTTAAATTGCAGGGCTAGTACCTGCATAAACATTAGTTTGTCTGACAATGCTTTGAAAACCTGACTCATAATTGTGCGTTAGAATTGGGCAGGAATGTGTATCATTGTTAAACAGTACCCTGGAAACATATTATCATTATATTGACATATAATGTCAATTATCTATCAATTATTGCTTTTGAATGTAGTCTTACAAATCAACAATTGTGTGTTCTTCTATTGTAGGTTAGCCTTTTAACATTATTTGGACATACTTGTAACAAGATTTACACCAAAAAGGCATTATTTCTGAAATGTTGGCGAGATGATGGGCTTTATGTGTAATAATTTTATAATGAATCCAATAATGAAAATCAATCAGGAATCATGATATAATGTTACATATTATTGGAATGTGATAAATGTTGATGACATAAAAAAAATATCAACAATTTCGTCTGTAACACATAAAAGCCTGACATTGCGAAACTTCCAAATGACAAAGGAAAAATCTAGAATCTTTGAAGGAATACGTTTTAATTTTGTCGATGAATCTTACAAAATGTGTACAAGGATATGTGTATAACTTGTAACAAAAACATAGAAACAATTAAATAATACGTAAAATCATACACAAAACAAAAATATCATGTGACTAGGGAATTCTAAGTTAAAACATAGCACATAAATACAAATATAGACATAATGGATGATAACAGCATAGCCTTATTCTAAACCAGTGTTGGGCAAAACATGCTTTGAATATCGGCAGCATGTGCAAAAGTATTCCGGATAATACATTAACAAACTAATATATTCCAAACAGCATTTACTTTAAACTGAACAGAATATGTGTGCATTTTCATTGATGTGATCTAATTTACTTGAAGCATATTTGCAATACCATCTATAAACCATAATTTTTATTCTCAACACTTTTGATTTTATTGCATTCATTGTGTTTTTAATGTCCTCTAAATGTTAAAGGGTTATTCCTCACATGCCATTAGGAAGCAAGGTTTTATATATTTAATGTTGTCTCAAAGAAATTTCAATGCACTTATTAAGTTTAAAAAAATGGTGATAATCGAAAAGCTATGTGCTGAACAGCACAATGTGCAGAATGACATTGTGATATTCTATCCAACTTACACAAACAGTCTCCGAAAATAAAACACAAAATTCATGATTACATATTTGTCATTTCACAATGTCAGAGGATTTCAATTATCACTTTTGTAAGCAACATTTAAATGTTTACTAAAATAGCTGCAAGTCATTGAGCACTAGCTTTTCAGTGCCTTCTGAATATCAAAGCTGCATAAATAGAAAATTATAACATCAACCAAATAACACACCCAACAAAATTATTGTAACATATGTACATATTTTCAAGATTTACACACTGATTAAAAGAAGGCAAATCGGGAATTCAAATATAATACTAGTATAACAACAACAATATCAATGTTAACAAACAGTAATATAACAATAAAAGTGTCAACTTAGGTTCCAACAGCAGCATTTACACTCAACATCAAAAGGTAAACGCTGTCTGTGGCAATGCGTGAAGTTTTTCATAAAGATTGCTTAGTTCGTTAAAACATCAGTTGTGTGCTGCCCGTGCTATATGCAGGAAGAATTCCACCCGATCTTTACACGTGTCGCCACACATATTACACTTATACGGATCCCTGAACCCGTGGTAACCCATGTGCATCGTATACATAACCAGGTCTCCGAAAGCAATACGACAGTGTGGGCATTCAAATTCCCCCGGTTGGGAGCCTTGTAACGTCTTGGTACACTCTGGAGCCTCAAATAGAAGTTTTTTATCCAAAGCTGTCATCTCAATTTTGGGGCTGTTTCTGCCATTCCCTATGATCTGTGATGGATCTGTGATTTCTGGATCGTTCAGCATTTTCCATGCAATATCTGCACCCCTCTGTATGGCAGCTGGAACTGCTTTCCTGCGGTTCTGGGTTATCAAACCCTGCGAGGCTAATGGCTTAACCTCATCTCCATCTTTCTTAATGTGCATGTCTTTTACATATTTATCTTCCAATTCTTCCTGTGTATCTACTAAGTTATTCTCATTTTTGTCCCTTATTTCTGTAAGCTTTTCTTCGTTAGCGGACAGTTCCTGTTGATCACCGTTAGATTTTTCATTCTTATCACTTTTTTCGCCATCTTGCTCTTTTGCCTTGCCCCCTATTCTCATTTCTCCAACATTTTCTTTGCAATCAATTTCCACTTTTTCCCCAAATTTCTCTTTTGGTTCAATCTTTACATAAGTGGGTTCATTAATCAGCTCAGGGGTGTACATTCCTTCCAACTCTACATCTGAGTTATCATCGCTTATATACTGATTTCCATGCTTCTCGTGTAACTTCATACAAAACGTATCAAGCTTGAATGCTTTTCCCTTGCGAGACCTTTTCCTCTGCTGAGGGGAGGCTACTCCAGGATTGGAATGGGAAGAGTATGTAGAATTCTCTCCACTTGAGTGCTCTTCCTCCTCCACAGCATAGAGCTTTTTTTCCTCCTTTTTGAACCTCTGAAGAGCTGCTGGGTACTGCTGCATGCTGGGTATGGAGTCAGGACTTCTTGGCTTGGTCAGGTCCAGAGGGCTGTCCATGGAGTGTACAGCTGAGCTGACCATTGGCGAACTGACCACCGGGGAACTGGACAATACAGGAGCAGTGGACGTAGGGTACTTTCTCTGCATGTCCACTGGACCGGAACCAAATTTCAGAGTCATCTGCTTTAGGATATCTACGCTCTCATCTTTCATGCTGCTGATGCCAGGGTACTTTCCGTTCATGAAGGAATACAATGATAGATCTATTGCCTCCTTGCCATTACGAGCTTTGTCGGATTTGCTGACATGAAAACCGTTATCTTCTTCCTTCTTCACTCGAACATTGGGCAAAAACCGACGGTCTAGTTTTTGTACTTTGGAAGGTGAAGCTTCGTCTTCGTCAGGCGTGAACAGTCGTTTCTTGTTTTCTCCGAGCAGCATTTCAGATGAGAATCCAAACATGGAGAACAAGTCTTTGTTGTCCGTCGCGTGTAATGTCCTAATGTGACTGGTAAGAAATTCCTGACTAGAAGCAACAAAACTGCAGAAATTGCACTTGAACATGCCGGACGGCATTGGACCAGCATTGCTTGTCGGTGTTGATTTCAGGCCACCGTCTTCTAATTTAATGCCCATGGGCGGTAAGCCTGACAAATGCGGGTTGAATCGAGGTGGGAAAGCGAGTGGAAGAGGTAACCTGCCCTGCATTTGCATCATGGGCCAGAAAGGGTTCATCATGCCTGGCATACCTGACATTCCTGAAAAAGAATAGTAAGATATATTTATTGATTTATTTATCCAGTAAAGATAAACATTTTCTCTACTCTCCATTTCTAACAGGTTCAACAAATGTATACAAAGGAGCAGGTGACTTTTGTTTGTTATATTTAATGAGCACAGGGTGATTTTTGCAATTTTGTATGAATTCAATTTAATTTTTTATCAACATCTGGGGAGTTATAATTTAAACTTTTTGTGGAAAATCCTGGATCTATTTGTGTTGATTGATACCTGGCATGTGGCCCAATGGCGAGGGTGGCAGGGGCAGGTAACCAGTGGGTGGCGATTGATCCATTTTATCCTTCCTGGGTCCCCTAGGTCCCCTTGGTGGGCCCCTTTTGGCCAGAAGGGAGAGCCCTGAGGCCGTAGCGTCCACTCCCTGGGGTAGAGAACCGTCAGAGTTGAGGACTGCGGCGGGTTTGTGATTGTACTTGCGAAGATGGAGCTTCAAGCTGTGACAGTACTTGGTGGCATATGTGCAGTCAGCGCATCTGAAGAAAAGAGAGACAAAAGTGAGCGAGATATTGACGTAAGTCAGCGCATCTGATGTAGAGAGAGAAAAATTAGCGAGATATTGACATAAGTCAGCACATCTGAGGTAGTTAGAGAACAGTGAGCGAGATATCGACGTAAGTCATCGCATTTTAAGTAGAGAGAGAAAAGGGAGGGAGATGTGGTCGGAAGTTCTCGGTTTTGTCATTGTAAATAGGCAATTAATCCTTAACCTCTGAGATACGCTTTTTACCAGTTTGTAGTCACTTACAAAGGTGAATTAAGATGTTTCTTAATAGATTCAAGCCTTTAGGCTAATTCATCAATCCTACGGTAATCATGAACAACAAAAAGCATAAAACCTAAACAAAGTGTGAGTTACTCGCAGGCTGTTCTGGTTTTATGTTGGTTACATGTAGCTGTTTTTACTTTGCTTCTGTGCAGGACAGGGATAAACAATTATTTGAAGTTGCAGTGTTGTAATGCTCAATGAGAATTTTTTTAATTTCAGGTTTTTGTTTTTCATTTAGTAACTAAAAAAATTAGTAATTATTCTAGGATTGTGTTTGGACAAGTAACAATTGTTTGAGACCATACATTGTTTAGGGGCTGACACTTGTTAGGAATAGCAGAATCAGCAGCAGTCAGATGTACAAAATTCTGCAGTCGTACAGAAAACATTTGATAGAGGAAACAATGGCCAACATTCCTGCAGTAAATGGCAGATTAGAAAAAGGAACTTGCTACCTCTCAATCAATCGTCATAACAACGACATGTCTGTCAATAATTAAAGTGAAGTGGTCCAAAGCAATTTTATGGGAAAGCAATAAACAAATAATACATTTATTTAATAGATATTTAATTAGTTAAAACCTATTTATTTCAGCTCAATTGCATCACAGAAGGCCTATTGAAAGGCCCTCAAGTCTGCTTCCTGGGTAGAACCAGTTCTTGGTGTCTTTCTGGGAGATCTTGTGAAACTCCCGCTGTAGGGATCAAAGCTGTGACCACCATATCAGCTATAAAACGGAGATTAGTTTAGTTTAAAGCTATTTATTTTAGCTCGATTGGATACAAAGCCTGAGGCTTTTTGAAACGCTCTCAAGTTTGTTTCCTGGGCCTAGAACCAGTACTTGGTGTCTTTGGGGGATATCTCAAGAATGCTCCCTTAGTGGGGATCGAACCCGTGACCTCCCTGATTGCTAGGTGGACACCATATCAATTGCGCCACGATGACCTTTTAAACAGCGATTGCAGACAAGTTATTGCAGACTACATGTATATCTATAAAGATATCAAACATTGAATAACTAATTAAATTAACTTACCTGTACTGATAGACGTTCGTGTGGGACTTCATATGAGAGTTCAGCATGGACTTGTTGACGCAGGCATAGTTGCACTTGGGGCACTTGAAAGGTTTCGAGCCGAAGTGGTTGCGAAGGTGGTACTCAAGATGGTGCTTGTACTCGGTAACAAATGGACAACGCGGGCACTGAAGGATTTTGTCCTCTTTGATATGGCTGCGCGAGTGCGTCCAAAACTCGATCTGGAACAACAACAACGAAAATGGCTGCATGGTTTGACCCTTTCCCTCTCAGAAACAAAATGTTAATGAATATTGAACCAGCATGGAAAAAGACTGTTCAGGTTTTATGCCGTTTGCTGCTCATCAGTATCTCCCCAATAATTACGGATAACGTGGCATCTATGATGAATATTAAGAATAGCACAATAATTATTTCGCAAATAAACACTCAGAATAGCTTTGTATCAATGTATAACACACGCCCAGTTGTTAAATTGGGTTTTAAACCGAGACTAATATATGGATAAGTATGGTACAAAATGATGCTCATACCTTATCAGTGGATGAGAATTCACACTGCTTGCAACGGAACACTTTGGGTCGTCCGGGCATCGTGCGGGCCCCGTAACCACCGTCAGAGTCGTCTGTGTGAAAGTCCTTGATGTGCCGCTTGAGTCTTCCCTCTGTCCGGGACTTGTAGTCACAGTGCGGGCAGATGTGCTCGAAATGAACCGACATGTGACCATCAAACTCCTCCTGCGTCGACCCTGCAATCGGGAAATCAAGTTGAACACTTCATCTTTGTTACTTTTCTTTCTATTTTTTCAGTTTTAGTAATAACTTCAGTGTGTGTTGTTTGAAAAGATCATTCTTTATATGCTCCTATGTAACCAAAAAAACAACCCTGGGGGCAACAATTCGCCTGTTTATTGATAAAGTGCATGCTCTCCCTTAATTTTTTCTTTGTGTTGAATAAATATTCCAAGGATGGATTCATTATCAGTGTACATATCAAACAGGTTACATACATGACAAAACAAACAAACAAATTACCTCAATATCAGCTTTATTCGAAGCACAATTCCTCGTATTCTTTGGTGAAAAATTCTTTATTGAAATAAATGTATATCAAATGTGACAAAAAAGCACCAATTTATTATTTAACTCTAAATAAAATTGTCTACAATGAAATTATAATAATTCCAAATATTGTGTTTAACTCTTTGCTCACTCAACACTGACAAAAAATGTTACATCAAGCACTTCTGTTCCAGCAATTACATCAGGACATACAAATAATCAACCAATCTGAATTACTTCACTCCAACTATAATAATTAATAGATTTCCTATGCAGTGTCTTATGATAGATAAAATCACTTTTAAGTACCGTAGCCCTGTTGAAAAACTAATTATCATGAATAAAAAGACTATCACAATGGTTTACACAATTTTCTTTTCCATCACAATGACTGTTTTTTTATAAAATAACACTATTTACATATAAAGAAACAGTGTTAATAAAACATTGTTTAGCACAAAATAGCATGAAGAAAAATAGTGTCACTTAAAATAGCAAGCTATAAATCATCATCAATTTTTTTTAAGTTTGCCAAAATTGTATGAAAAATTAAAGTTTCTCATTTTTTACCTATTTTTCACCTTTAAAAGTACACTGATGCATAAAATGAAATTGCAGTGCATAAATAAGAAACATATTAATTAAATGTATGAAAACAAACAAAAATAACCTTTAGTTAAAGCTGCAGTATTCCATAATTGTTGTTTGTAAATGACATTCAGGCAGAAACTCCATCATTGCTTATATCAACAAACATTTAAGGACGCCCTTGCATCTCAAGTAATTTGTGAACTTTTTTAAGATATCTTCGACACTTAAACTTTCTAAACAAACAAAACAACTCAGGTTTATAGCAAACAAGTTCTAGCACTTGTAAAACAAAAAACCCATGCACTGAAGAGAGCCAGTAATAAATTACCCGTCAGAAATCAATTTCTAAACCCCGTGACCTAACGTGTCCACTTTATCTTTTTACAGGGTGTTTACATTTTTACAAGATAAATAAAAAATGGCCATTAGAGGTATGTGAGGCTATAAATATCTCCACTTTTGCTGAATAATAAATGTTCAACATAAAAGGGCTGAAACTTCAGACGCTTATCAAAAAACCTTTCATAAACAAGTTACCAAAAAATGTTTTCACAATTTATTTCTCAGCGGTCAGCGAGTGCCAAAGGGCTTGGCTCTGAGAAAAAGATAAAAATTGTTTTTAATTTTGCTTAATTTCCTTAGGATTCATAAAAGTGCTTAACTACACTGGCACTTTTAAGTGTCAACAACAAAAACATCAAATATGTATTAAAATAAGTTAAAATAAGACATCAAACTTACCAGGTTTATTTCGCCTATGAATTATTTTATTTTTCACACAAAACTGTGAAATATATGGAACCTACATACAAGTCATATTGTGCTAATGCTTTTTGAAAACAATGCTTCCTGCATGTGCATTCAATTTCATTCAGCTTGTATGCATTTTTTTTTTAAAGGAAGTCTCTTCTTATCAAAAATCCAGTCTATGTGGAAAGTGTCGTCCCTAATTAGCGTGCGCTCACTGCGCTGCTTGAGGCTTTTTGGGTATTAAACTTTATGCACATGTATTCAGAGCTCCAGCTAGGATTTGAAAAGGGCAGGGGGCTAAATTGTCAAAAGGGCACTTTTGGACACGCAGTATTTTTTTCAAAGGGCACTTTCGAGCGCGCGGGCGTTTCTGGAATGCTTCCTCTTATATGTTAATTTATATGTTATTAATAATTGTTAGAATATATTATTCCCACTATTATTCAACAATTCAAATATAATGTCTACAATAAGGGAATACATTATTGCAATGTATTGTAATAAGAGATTTATTAATCATCATATGTTTTTTTTGTATTTTTTAAGGGCAGGAGGGGGCCAAAGGAAGGGCAGGGCGGAGGTTCTGGAGGGCAGGGCGGGTGCCCTTCAATTTAAGCCTAGCTGGAGCACTGTGTATTTAAACCAGTTTAGGCTGACATTGTTGTCTCTGATTAGCCTGTGAAAACTGCACAGGCTAATCTGGGATGAAACTTCACACACATGCTTTAAGTCCCATTTTCCAAAAGTGTGGCTCAAATGTTGGAGAAAAAGATCTTGCAATGTTTTACTTTAAAAGGGCATATCATCAAGTCCCTTAACCTAGAAAACTCTGAACTAATGCCAAATATAGCTGTTATTGCTTTACATAATTATATAAACAATATTTCATGAATCAGCTGAAACCCATTATTGTTTCTCTAATCTCTGTACCCATAATAGATTTATTGCACAATAATGTTGGTCATTTAATTTTAATTTCATTATATCAAGGCAGCAAACAATCATACTTTTATGAGAGATATGAATTCTGGGTCGGGGGGCGGGGGGAGGGGGGGGGTTGACGTTTTTTCTTTTATCACTTTACTACAGTTGCATAACTTTTCTTTTGAGAGCAATATGGCCGAAGGTCGCGAATAATACAGCCAGTTTTTTTTTTTTACCATTTTGGGAATGGGGCCGGGTCCCTTTGGGTTGCGAAAATTTGTGGCGTTTTAACTGAAATTGGGAAATTAGTGTTGTCGTTGTTGTTTGCTAAGAAATGCTTCAAATTTGAGAATACAAGTGATTTCAGTATTATATTTACTAAGGTTGAACTTATATGAATGCGAGTTGAACAAAATATTGAATTCTTAAAAAAAAAATCCAAACCTTCCATTTGGAATATTTAGCTCCCATTTTGGAAAAATATATATACCTTTTTCCTTTGGGATTGGGGCCGATTAACTGACCCAATTTTGAATGAAAAAAAAACACTGACAGCAATATGTCCCTAACACATTCTGATCTAGTTAGCAACATAATGGACAAAAATTGAGGCATGAGAAATTAGTTTTCACAGTCCTGTCATAACAAAAATTATTATCATGTCACACAGGCGATAAAAAATAAGATAATGGTCAGCAACACACTTTTCTGTCATTTTGACCATTGCTTTTGTATCATTTAGTTACCTTAGGGTCATTTTGCCACCTTTTTGTGACATAAAACACAAGTAATTAATTGTTCTGTCAAGACAGGCTTGTATTTATATATATGGTCCTGTTAACATATTTAAAGCAGAGTCACATTAAATTGAGTGTTAATATTCCAGATATATTTCAGGGCATCTATCTTTATTATCTATAAGGCCACAACAAATAAATCAGAAGTTTGTCGGATTTGCCACACATAAAATGTGTAAAATTTAAATAAAAAAATTTGATTGCGCCCACATGGTCGATTTCATCCTGCATCCGATTTTTACAAAGCTGAGTTTTTTCTATTTATTTTGGTTCAGTTTACATATTTTACATTTGTTTATTTATTTATGATACAGTTATAAGTATTAAATGTCAGCATTTAATAAGCTGATTGCATTTAGGCTTAAAATATTAAATATATCTTCATGTGGGTTACTTAGTCTTGCAAAGCATGCACTATGCATTCAAGTCGATAATAAAACATAACGAATGTACACTTACCTGAAAAGCTGCACAAATGGCAGAAGTAGAGCCCTTCCTTAATACGTGGCAAAAAGTTATTGCTGTCCTGTTCGTCGAAGGAGATATTGTGCATGGACCTCTGATGACATGGACTCGTGAAGGGAGACGACCCCTGTAGGGAGCTGGAGGGGCTGGCGGGGTGACTGGGGCTTCCTGTGCTGCCAGGGGAAAGTTTCGAGTCTCGCTGTAGGTCAGCCCGAGGCTCCTGCAGGGAAAAACGACGTCGCAAAAACTCCTCTTCAAACTGAGCCTGCAAACCTGGGCCTCCTGTGTCGCCGAGACTGTGTCTGTCCTTACCAAAGACGGATGAGGGGTCCAGAGGGTACGGTAAACGGGATCTGTCTAGACCGTATGGGGAATAGAGATTTATGTTGCTTGGTAAGTGTTGCTTCTGGAAGTGGTCACTCCTCCTGTTTGCGTCGTAATCGACGGGACTGTTTGACTCACGTTCATCATCTGAATCTTGCAGTGGCGATGACGGTTCAATCAAACCTTTGTACTTGGCTCGCAAGAGCTCCTCGTTGAGCTTACCAGAGCTGTATCTGGATTCATTTGCGTCGCTTTCTGCATCATTTCCATTCCCGGTTCTGAAAGCGTTTAAGGTCGGATTCTCAAGGTGGGTCTTCCCATCGACATCTCTTTCTCTGCCGTTTTGACCACTCTGGACGATGTCTGCTGCCTGGGGAGGTAACGCCTCGCTCCTAGAAACAGAAAAGACAGCACAGATCAAGTAAAGCTACTAAAACATAAAGATACCACAGATCAACTAAAGCTACAACATTAACAGGTCAAAAACAGGAAGAGAGCAATACATGGGACTGTAACCTGCCTCGCTTAAACCGTCTTCTTTCACTCAAAGATATTCATCAATGGAATTAAACAAAATATATGTGCCTTGCTCTGGGAAAATGGGGTTTAATGCATGTATATAAATCTATGGTATTTTTTGTTTACAGTCTCTTCTTAATAAAAATCTAGTTAAGGTGGAAAATGTTGTCCCTAATTAGCCTGTGTGGACTGCACAGGCTTATCTGGAACGACACTTTAGGCAAATGCAATAAGCCATAGCACGGCTCATAGTTAAAATTGTGCATATAACTTGTAAGAATATTATTGTTCATTATAAATAAAAAGATAACATTGAAAAGCATGAATAAGAAGAAATAAATGAGCCATACTCTCTGAAAAGGGGGTTTAATGCATGTGTGTAAAGTGTCATCCCAGATTAGCCTGTGCAGTCCGCACAGGCTAATCAGGGACAACCATTTCCGCCTTAACAGGATTTTTGCAAAGAAGAGACATTCTGTAAAAGATAAATACCGTATAAGCAGACTGCACAGGCTTATCTGGGGCGACACTTTACGTACATGCATTAAACCCCCTTTTCACAGAGTATGGCCCAAATAAATTACACCTAGCTCATATTCAATAATTGTGTCACACTAGTTCTGTTAAGGTGATCTGGTTGAAATTAAACAACCTTGAAGTTCAAAAATTTCACCCATCTAAAAGATGAAATAATAAAATGAACACATTTATAAAAAAAACTATTTCATTTATTTGTCCCCAGTTTTCCAATATTTTTATTTTATAACAAACATTTTGTAATACTCAATGTATTAAAAATGTAATAATTCAGTTTGTGTTCACTAACTCACTAACAATTTCTTCCCATACATAAATTCACACAACCATGGTTCACAAGTGTATGAAATATTTACTAATCTTATAAAAGAATATAAACTAAATATACCTTTGGAAATTTAAAAAACTAAAATATTAAACTTAATTCCTCCTCACACAACGTATCAACAAAACATTCCACAAAGGATTTATAAAACATTTATATAAAATCTTTCAAACACAGCACCAAATCTATTTTCATGTGTTTTTTTTTTAACACAGGTCAAAGCATTTCAATAAAACCTTTGTTAAATGAAGGGCAGCATTGTACTCAATATAAAATGTAATAAAATCATTAATCCTACAAAAAACAACTACACAATACAAAAAGAAATATTTGCAGTTAAAAAAAGAACAAAAGATGAATTGTCAAAGCCTATGTGTAAATAAACCAAAACATAACAATAAAGAACATAAAGAGGCCAAGTTATAAAGTCAATATCAAGAGGGGTAGGTTTAAACATGATATCTTTTCATGAATAGAAAAAAAATGAAATAAAGAATTTTATAATTATAGCAAAATCGTTGCATTTTAGTCATGGCTGATAATGATAATGACGATGATGATGGTGATATAAAGGTTGCTGTTGCTGATGGTAATGATGCTACAGCTGCTGCTGCTGCTGATGATGATGATGATTGACACAGCTTTACTACAGACTCAATATTCTCCAGATCCTATACATGAAATATTTATCATCAAACAAAATGCATTTAAATTGATTAATAATGACATACATTAACATATAGTTAAAATAAAATATTAATTATTTTCAGTAAACGTCCTTGAATTCTTTAATTTCCCCTTGAACAAAGTTATTTTTGAAAACTGATTTTATCACAGACTGCCTCCATAGTTATTTAACGAGATTGTTAACGGTACTTAGACAACTTATAGAACTGATACTGGGAATTATAATTAACTGATAAAAACATTTACAAGTAGAGACATTCATGTTTTAATGTTCGTATCCTGGATGTCTTTTCACACATTACAGGAAAAATTGTAAAAATAGAAACTGACTTCAAATTTTTCAAGAGCCCTCAATCAATCAGTCCTTCTTTATACTAGAGAATTTAATTGTTTCACTTAGTACCTTCAAGGATTGTTAGATAATATCTAAAATGCACAATCATTTGTTCACAGTATCTTTTATACTTTTGTAACAAATGCTTAAAGATTTATCTAAATTATTTTTTTTTCCAATATTATATCATTTATTTTGAATGAGACTTTAAGATTATTCTTGTCTGTTTTATGTTTATTTGTTATTTTTTATTTGGTCTGTAGTGATATTGTTTGTTATTGTGTTTTATTGTTTTTTTATTGTTTTTATTGATGTGCATTGTTATTGTTTTATTGATTTGTGTTGTGATTGTTTTTTTATTGTTTTTAATTTATGTTGTTATTGTGTGTTATTGCTTTGCTATTGATTCTATTGAACAACTATAAGATAGTCTTCTCAATACCGAAATAAGCCTCACAAGCATGCATGAAATTGAGCTATAGATGTGTACCTGACTCTTAAAATGACATCAACACAAATTATTGTATTACCATATGCACTTTAATATAATATAAATACACATTGTTTGAGCTTTCTAACTTACTGCCTTTTTATATTCATTTTTTAACAATTTAATACTTAATTTGTAATCTTTTACTCATTTTTAAACTGAAATAAATTGTTTTCTACAATAATAACTATTCCAATTGATTTCTTCTATTACAAGTATTGTCATGTGTTTTTGTCATGGTACATTTTATCCCTGTGAAAAAAATGCAAATTATTGATATATTTTCAAACAATCAAGTAAAAAGAAACTGCACAAAAGAAAACACCAAATACCTGTGTAAGTCCATCCTTGTCAGAAAATGCGATAGTTTTGTAACAAATTAAAACAAGTCAACAAATATCTCACTTTGGACCCAGATAATCTTAATCAAAAATCATCATCTAGCGTTTTATCTTCAGAAATAGGTCCAATCCTTTAAATGGTCTTGCACTATCAGCTCCTAATCCTATCTCTTTATCATAAGATTCTGATTAATTTTGTATTTAATATATTCTATCTCGCCAAAAGAGACATCTTTAAAGGTTGCAAAACACTGACTGAACCCTCCCAACATCCCAGCATTAAAATAAAACTATTTTTACGTGACTGAGTTGTAAAACAATGAAAATGCTGTTTTACCATTTTTATCAAGGGCAATAACTCCTATGGCAGGTGCCAAAAATCTTCAAAATTGTTTGGCAGCCTCATTATGATGTAACATTATGCAAGATGTTTTGACTGGTTTATAGCCTAGAATAACTTATCCATTGGCATGGAATATGTATCGATCTATCATTAACTAATTAACTAATTAAGCAAATGATTCATATGCCTGATCCAATACAATTCATAAACAATACTTTGTAAAAATAAGTTCTTGTTTCATTGTTGGTCATAATATGGTGGAAAAAGGGGAAATGCGAATTTTCTGCCAATTGTATAATTATGTAGATTCAACATTACATGTATTAACCCTTTCAGCGCTGGAACCGAATTTTAAAGGCCTTTGCAAACAGTTTGGATCCAGATGAGACGCCACAGAACGTGGCATCTCATCAGGATCCAAACTGTTTGCTATTTTGATAGTATTCTTAGAATTTTTTTTAAGAAAATGCTAATTTTAGAAATTCAGCAGACAACATTTTAGCAGACTACAAATTTCCCAGCATGCAAAGAGTTAATTTGATAATCCTATCTTATAATTTGCTAATTGTTTTTCTTTAATTGTTTTTGGTAATACCTCAGTGCACAGGAAATGGCCAATCTTCTGCCATGGATTAAACATTTTTTATTCAATATGTACATGAAATCCAAAAATATCCAAAGCTTTACTTGCAATTACATTGTATCAAATAGCCACAAAAGCAGAGCAAAAGCCAGATTATTAAATGTTGTCTGGTTAACAGTGCATCATAAAAAATATTTAAAAATAAAAACAATGTTTAATTTATATTTTACATTTATTTTAATATATATTTTAATCAAATAGCAATGCACAGAAAATACTGTTTAAACTGGGAACAAATTATCACCAGTAGCTTTTAGAAAAGCACTAAAAAGTTCAATTATAATTTGATATGAAATTGTCCGTGCATTAACTACATAGCTGTTGTTTGTGTGTAGGCCTACCCATAAGCAATACATATATATAATACATGCTGCTTGGTAACCAAGTTTTGACACTAATGTCATTAGCAGATAAATATTCATGATTGTAGCTATGAAGAACCTCAATTTAATTATTGAACAGTTAACTTCGTGATATGTGTAAACAAACATTTATTCAATCCTTTATATAACATTTTGAAATAATATTTTTTGCTTTATTATATATTTTTGCAGAGGAGAATTTGATGTCTTTGATAGTTGTTCTTTTATATAATTGATGATTTTTTTTTAAATTTAATTTATAATAATTCAACAATTAAACACATCAATAAAGTTCAATATAGTACTGACATTAAAATTCAGCATTCTGTTTTCATAATATTTTTACCGAAAGATTAACTTATCAACTATTTCTGTGTTATATCCCCAATATTTAATTAGAAGCTCAGAAATATCTGATTTCCAATACTGTACATTTCTATCAGCTTGAACACTTAACTCCATGTAAAAGAGCATTTTCTTCTGGAGTAGCCTCCCATTCTCTGATCAGTGATCAAAGAACTCCCAACAAACTGTAAAAGCTATAGAAGGGAAAGGCATTCCAAAAAAGTGTTTGATTTGGAAACATAAAAATAACTTGAATCTCGTGCAAAGCACATTTTATTACAGACCAAATATCTATTTTCTTTCTTACAAGCAATACAGTATTTGAACAATTTGAATCTGTCTCATTAATGAAAAAATAATGCCGCTACTTTGACCTATCCTGAATGTTATTAATTTAGCCATTTACATATTCGCAATCTTTCTGACATTCTTATATTGACTTTAATGTCACAGCTTAAAAAAGACCATTTTGGTGTAAATTCTGCAATCATTTTATCATTACAACATCCTGATCGCTGTTTAGGAATTAATCAAATTAAAAATTGATACTCAAAACGGCAACATTTTAACACTGTTGTATTCTGTATCATGTTGTTGATGAGGGGGCGGGGCATCCTCCAACCCCTTCAACCTCCTCCCCCACTTACCCCCCCCCCCCAAAAAAAAAACAAAACAAACTCTTGAGTTACAGGTTACTTTTTCTACACTTACATAAGAGCATATCTCAACAGTAAAGTTAGAAGCATCTGCCAACATCTCTTTTGTGTATTGGGAGTGCATTCTTTCTTCAGTTTGGCATGGGTCAGACAGGGGTTGTTTTGACTTTTATTTCAATTTAGGCTTTCATTAGTGCGTGAATTGATTTACCCGTCAAAAAGATATAACATTGTCTTAATTTCTCCAAATACAACATTATTTTGTGAACTCAACTGTGGCAACATAATAGCACCATACTGCTCTTTCATAAAAAAGTATCATAAATATTCATAGCAAGCAAAGCAAAAGTAAAATGAAAAAGCCAAGTTTCTTAAAAAAATTAATACTTTTAAACCGAAATTCTCTTATTAAAAATGGTTTTAATTCACTGAATACTTTAGTACAATATTAAAAGTAAATCAAATTAATTTTTGAATATAAGTTGAATGTAATATTTCTTCAATTTAATTTACCAATTATATAATATTATATGTACTAAATTATTGAATACTAAGTAAACAACAGAACACACACTATGGCTCATGAATCAACGATAAAAATGTTCAATAATTTCATGAATCAACGATAAAAATGTTCAATAATTTTTCAAATCAATTTTCCACACTGTGATTGAAGCTATATTATGGCACAAATTCTTCGTTGTTTTGAAGGTCGACAAAACCTTAGCTAAAAAGGTTTACACGATATTTGAGCAAATATTGACACTGGTCCCGCAGTTATTTGACCAATGTCCATTTTCCACTGATCTATTTTCCACGTTATGTAAGAGTTCAAACACGGACTTAAGATAGAACCTACTAAAACAGTTCTGTCACTAAGCATTGGTCAGTTCAAAGTAAAGGTCTATTGGTTTAAAGTGTTTTGTTATCTATTTGGTCAATACGTAGGATGGCCCAGTTAGAAACAAAAACTTGATCATGCCAGAGCTGTTTTGGTCAAACTTAAAGTTGCTCGCACAAGTTTTTTGAATGTTCTCAAATGTGCCAGATTCTGGTAAAACTGGTGCCTAATGTACATGTGTGTAAAGTGTAATCTCAGATTAGCCTGCGCTGTCCACATTGGCTAATCAAGGATGACACTTCACACCTTAAGTGGATTTTTAATAAAATTTAAAATTTCCTTTAAATAAGGAATACCATAAAATCAGAAGGTGTCATCCCTGATTAGCCTGTGTTAATTATGTATGAATCTGATTATGCAATAATAATATACTTTTAATTACAACTTGAATACAAACCACGATGGTCAACCCAATATTTGATAGACAACCTGAAACTGGTCAATTTCATACTATAAGCCTCATTCTGGTAAAACTGGGCTTACTGCATGTGCGTAAAGTGTCGTCACAGATTAGCCTGTGACATCTACACAGTCTCATCAGGGATGAATCTAACCTATTTTGAGAAATTTTTCGTTAGATGTAAGCCTCTTCTGAATGAAAATCCAGTTTAGGAGGACTGGTATCTTCCCAGATTATCCTGTGCAAACTGCACAGGCTAATCTCGAACAGATCTTAACCCTTTGCATGCTGGGAAATTTGTCGTCTCCAAAAATGTCGTCTGCTGAATTTCTAAAATTAGCATTTTCTTCGATTTTTTTTCAAAGAATACTATCAGAATAGCAAACAGTTTGGATCCTGATGAGACATCACGTTCTGTGGCGAGAACGTGGCGTCTCATCTGGATCCAAACTGCTTGCAAAGGCCTTTAAAATTTGGTTCCAACACTGAAAGGGTAAATGCTTATTCATTTAGCCCAGTTTTCACAAGTCTTAAATAAACTCTCTAAAAAGTTTCCCTACAAGAACCTTATGGAAAAACTAGATTCTACCCCAACAACTTTAATACTAAATGTGAAATCTAATAAAGCTTGAAGGATGAAGTATGTTTACACACTGCCCAGGGATTGCATAACAGGGCATTAGCTGTTGTTGGTGCCATTTTATAATGCTGATAAGAGTTGCATAATGTTGGTAATTTGTCAGACTGTGGTCAAATAAAACACTAAAGCCATCTCCCTGTGAAAACAAGTTTAAACAAGACAAAGACCCGCAGTGGGACCCAAAGCAAATAAAATATTGTAAGTTTATTACTTGAATGGCTGTATAACCAAGTTGATTATCTCTAACAAGTGCATTATATAAATGCCAACTTTTATCTGAAAGAATATAAAAATATTAACTGCAAATAAAATATTGTTTTGGGAAATAAATTAATTTTTAAATTTACAAAAAGTTTTTCATATATGATAAATATAATGTAATAACTAGCAAAACCAGCAAAAAGCATTTAATTAATGTTTTTTTTATTTTTATTTATTGTATTTTGAATTATTATAAAAACACAATTGACTTATAAACTCCAATAAAACAAAAAAAAACACACACAAATTTTATGACAGAAACATCAATAAAAACTTGCTGCAGTGCGTTATTGCGATAAACACAATAGTAGTTCAATGGAAATAAGATTTAGACTTTGATAATCCGATAAAATTATGCAAACTGCCATTATCTTTAAACAGTATCGAAACGTCCCTTTTCTGTAAAAAAAATATAATCAAAAGAACAAATATTGCTCTTGTTTCAAGAGTTGAATTTTACCTGTTGAGCTGTATTTTAACTTCTATGCTTTAAAGAGAACATATGAAAAACAAAATTTGGTTTAGCTCTTTTTTAACTTTTATGCTTTAAAGAGAATATTTGAAGAACAAATTTTCGTGTAAAATATATATGCAACTGAAAAAGCATAAATATGTAAGACATAAAAATAAATTTGAATATCAGGGTTTGCCAAGAACAGACAAAAACTTAAATGTTTGATCATTCTAAACTAATTTTCTTCACAAAAAAATAAATAAATCCCAGCAAAGCAAACCAAATAAAATGAGCAAAGTATGGGCAAAACAGGCACGAAAAACTCAGAAAAAAGGCTTTGCAAAAATAAACATCCCAGCTGTGGTTATTCTGACCCTCAAAACTGACCCTGGCAGATTTCAGCAGAATTGCATAACAGGTCAGCAGAAAATGTTTTGGCAGATGGTACAAGTATTTTATCAGGCTTACAACTAGAAAATAATTACACTATCAACACACCTTTAGTTTACATTGGTCACGCTTTGTTTGTCCTGGGGGCCCCTGACCAAAAGTAATGAGGAAAACATTAATTTCCCATTTTCTCAGTACAGACATTTATTACACCTAATCTTGATATATCTGTGAAAAAGGGGTTTCATGCATGTGCATAGTAAAGAGGCAATAAAGTTTCTCCTGGTGCAGTCTGCACAGGCTAATCAGGGACGTCACTCTAAGCTCAAACTGGTTTTTGGGTAAAAAGAGACTTGCTTTCAACATTAAATAAAAGAGTAAAAGAGAAAAAGTGTCTCTGATTTTCCTGTGCAGTCTGCGGACAGTGTATAATGTCCCTGATTAGCCTGTGCAGACTGCACAGGCTAATCTGGGAAAACACTGTACAAAATGCATGAAGCCCTGTTTACCCAAATACATAAAAGCTGATTCTAAAGCCTTTATAACTATTACACATGCATCGACATTCCTACATTTTTCAATTTCATGTTTATTAATGAAAAGTGATTCATCATCAACAGTGACCTAGAAAACTGTTTCTTGTTTGATGTTGAAGCTATCATGCCCAATTATCCTAGTTCATTTACCTGGACATAGCCCTGGGCTACAGGGACATTTTTTGGGGGAAAAGAGCAGTTTGAGATACAGATGTAGATTGCAATCTTTATTGAGCACCTGTCAGGTATTGTAACTAGGTTAACCTGACCTGCCATACCCCACGCAATGAGTGAAATTATAGTTCAAAGGAGGAATATAGATATTTTTTTAACAGACCAGTCATTTTTTTCACCATTTTGGTAAGCCCGTGCCCTATGGGCCTGAGAAAATTTGTGTTGCTTTGACTTAAATTGGGAATTTGTTGTTGTTTTCTTACCAACACTTTAAAAATTGAGAATACAAGTTTTGGCAATATTATATTTACTGAGATCCAACTAATAGAGCTGGAAAGGTGGATGAACTAAATACTGAAATTTCTTTAAAACAATTTATTTATTTCTTATTTTTTAACCATTTACCACTTTGACACATATTTTGACACATGTGTACTCCCTAAGGCCACTACTTTTATATTTCTTGGTTTACAAAACCGCCGACCCTAATTTTTGGAAAATGAGAAAAAAAATAAAATCGGAAAATCGTCTTTTTTTTCAAATATTTTATTCCCGACCGCACTGCAAAACGAGCGAAACGAGAAAAAAAAAATGATCCGGTTTGAGTACGGTTGCGAATAAAATCAAGTAAGTACAATCAACGATTGGTTCACATATATTGCAGAGATCGGGATATTTTTCAATGTGACACATTATGTACCAGTCCTTTTATGGGCACTTCTCAAAATTTATTTCGGGTAAAAATTTCAGACAATAAAAAAATCAGCGTCAGTAAAATGTCGACCCCATCAAAATTTATTTCCGAGTCTGTGAAGCAACTATATTGTTTAACATGTTAATTATATTAAACAACCCGATATTATAGTAGATAAAAAAGTATTTGATAATTAGTATAAATAATCCAATAAAACACTGCCATTATTTACGATATATGTGTTTAGAAATTTTGTAAACACGTCCGCCATAGTTTATAGGAACTGTACAGAAAGTTTGGAAATCGGAACAAATCGGTATATCTCGGAAAATCATTGATAAATGTATTTGTTGTTTCAATGCTTAGGGCCGAGTAATTTCGGCAAATCGGAACTCAACTTGCGTAAAACACTAGCTCAATTAACCATTAAACTCCGCCTCCGTTCTCTGCAAAAGATTCGAAGGCGGAGCTATGCATGTGCTTTTATTAAATTGGAGGATTGCAATTGAGAAACAAACACAAGATTGGTTCGGCATGTTGATTGCTAGACAATGGAAGCCAATTTTTTCAGCGCGAAATTTGTCGCTTTATTGCTTCCGACAGAAAGCGGCTTTCCTTTGATGACGTCAAACTGTCAATTCACACAGACTGCACATTTTCGGAAGACTTTAACTGACTCCTTGTTTACAATTCCGGTAAAAAAAACACTTGCTAACATTAAACTTTGGATTAAATTATCAAAATAAAGCAAAAGCGAAGTTGACAAACATGATTAAATTAATTCGCATCAGTTCAAATAAGACGTTTTGCGTTGTAAATCAACGAGTTTTCATGACAACAATAACTTTGACAAACATTACCGCGACGACGCATGGATCGATCTACCTCGATTTTTTTTTCATGTACGATCTCATAAGTCGAGTAAGAGCAAACGCATACCGGGTAATTTGTGTATGAGTAGTTTATCTAATATAAGGTTTATGCAACGGGCATTGCATTGCGTAATGGTGCGCATCGAATTATGGAAATGAAGCGCAGTTTTTTGTTTTAATGGGAGAAGAACGCATGTCATGTAATGGAGTGTTTAAAATTGCCTGATGTTACAAAAGGTGCTTTTAGGACTCATTTCATTTGAAGATATAGATGTGTTTCATTGCATAATTTGATTTTTTTGTCTCTGTGTTAAGGTTATAAAAGATATGTTGTCTTTGTTCTGATGTTATTAGTATTAACTTTTTTTTCCAATGCTGTTTTTTTTTGTTTTTTTTTTCGACCGCCCGATGGACCATTTTCAAAATAATTTTTGTAAACCAATAAAAAAAAAAGTCGTGGCCTAAGAAAGTTAAATTAAATTAAAGACCTTTCTTACTAGATTCAAGTTTTAAAGGCTGCATTTCCAACCATTAGATACTGATAAGCAGCAAGCAGATCAATAAAATCTCAACAGACTGTGAGTAACTTGCAGGCTGTTCTTGTTTTATGCTGTTTGCACGTCAGACTGCGAGTAACTTGCAAGCTGTTCTGGTTTTATGCTGTTTGCACGTAGCCATTTTCACTTGGCTTCTAAGTGGGAAAGGGTTAAATCTTCAATTTGGACTTTTAGGCAGTCATTTGGATTTTAAAAATACTCTTTGAGATTTGGAAAGTTGCACTGGTTATTACATTCAAAGGTACTAACCACATCATCTGTGCGTTCAGTTACAGCGAACATTCACTATTGTTTGCGAACGTTCGCTATTGAACACTCGGTTTGCGGCGAACCGAAGCGAACCATCTCAAGAGGTAGTTCGCTAGCAAAACCAAAGTCTAGTGGGTTCAGTTACAGGGAACGTTCGCTATAGTTCGTGAACGTTCCCTATTGAACGCTCGGTTTGCTGCGAATGTTCGCCAACAGAAGCGAACCCTCTTGGCAGGTAGTTCGCTAGCAAAACCAATCGTTCAATAAGACCGAATCGGCAACGAACGATCATTGGCGAACGTTCGCTGTAACTGAATGCACTACATGCTTGGCAATCATTTGTGGAAAGTTTGTGTACAGTTGCAGGATAAATGATGAGATTGCAGTCTGGACCAGCTAGGATGAACACTAGCTAGGACAGAAGCATGCATAAAGACTGCTGATCATAGCTTGCGCATTGCTCAAGCTATACCAGTATTTAGTTATCTGCAAGTGTACTGAACAAAATTGAAATGACAACAACTGCTGAATTGAGACATAAAATGTCATTCAAACTAAAAACAAATTCCATTCATAATTCGGATAACCAACTTATTTCACACTGTACTTTAACCCATGTTGTCTAAATACAAGATTTGACTTGCAAAAAAGTCATATCCCATTCAGACATTTTATCACTGGATGTAAAAATATTATACAATGTTTTATCTTGTTTTTGTTGATGTTATCTTCAATGAAACTCTTAAACTTTAATTTCTACTTTGCTACATCCACATGATAAGATCAAAGTTAAAATTAAAAGATAAACCCTGATGAGGGGTTTATCCTGGCTGAAACATGTACCCAGTTTCAACAATTACGGTTCATCTTTTATTAGTTTTATATCTCACATATGTATGAGTCTCTATGGAAAAAGAAAACTAAATGCATGTGTGTAACGTGTCATCACTGATTAGCCTGTGCAGTCTGCACAGAGCAGTGAGGGACGACACTTTTTGACTTTAGAAAGTCTCTTCTTAACAAAAATTCAGTTTAAGCAGAAAGTGCCATCCCAAATTAGCCTGTGCAGACTGCGTCGGCTAATCTTGGATGACACTTTAAGCACATGTAGTAAGCCCAGTTTTCTCATAACATGGCTCATATATATTTTAAAATAATAACTTCTTGCATCGCTTGTGCTAAATATCTTAGCCTCTATATTACAATATCAAATTATAGCAAATTCTTACATCACTTGTGCTAAATATCTTAGCCTCTAATGCAATATCCAATTATAACAAATTCTAAAACAACTGTTGCTAAATACTTAAACTTTAATTGAACAATTATGTTTAAATTATTTATAGAGGAAGCTGTTCTTTTCAATTTGGCTCTCAACCATTTTAATAACCTAAATAAAATGCATGTCTATTTTTGCAAATATGGAACAAAACCCATTTTATGATGAACCAACATTGAAACTATATCTTATATAATACACTCATATCTGCATGTAAGACCTATCCTATACGGAATAATAAATCTCTAAACATCATCCTATATACTACATCAATTATATAATCCCCATCCTTTATACTGCATCAATCATCTAAACCCCATCCTTTATACTTCATGAATATCTAAACCGCAGCCTTTAAAGCTTCATCAATATCTAAACCCCATACTATATGCTTCATCAATATCTAAACCACATACTATATGCTTTATCCATTATCTAAACCCCATCCTTTATGCTTCATCAATATCTAAACCCCAGCCGATATGCTCCATAAATATCTAAACCCCATACTATATGCTTCATCAATATCTAAACCCCATCCTTTATGCTTCATTAATATCTAAACCCCATACTATATACTACATCAATATCTAAACCATATCCTATATGCTTAATCAATATCTAAAACCCATCATATATATACTACATCAATATCTAAACCCCATCCTTTATGCTTCATTAATATCTAAACCCCATACTATATGCTTCATCAATATCTAAACCCCATCCTTTATGCTCCATTAATATCTAAACCCCATACTATATGCTTCATCAATATCTAAACCCCATCCTTTATGCTTCATTAATATCTAAACCCCATACTATATGCTTCATTAATATCTAAACCCCATCCTTTATGCTTCATCGATATCTAAAGCCCATCATATATATACTACATCAATATCTAAATCATATCCTATATGCTTAATCAATATTTAAAACCCATCCTATATGCTTCATCAATATGTAAACCCCATCCTTTATGCTTCATCAATATCCAAAACCCATCCTATATGCTTCATCAATATGTAAACCCCATCCTTTATGCTTCATCAATATCCAAAACCCATCCTATATGCTTCATCAATATGTAAACCCCATCCTTTATGCTTCATCAATATGAAAACCCCATCCTTTATGCCTAATCAATATCTTAAACCCATCCTTTATGCTTCATCAATATGTAAAAAAAAATCCAATATGCTTCATCAATATCTAAACCTCATCCTATATACTACATCCATTATCTAATCCCCATCCTTTTTTATTCATCAATTATCTAAACCCCATCATTTATGCTTCATCAATATCTAAACCCCATCCTATATGCTTCATCAATATCTAAACCCCAATTAATATCATTCACAAAACCAAGTCCTATTTGTAAAACCAATAATGGCAACATCTATCTCTGATTCAATTTTATAAGCCCATAAACTATATAATAAATAAAAAAGATATGTTTAACAATATGAACAATTTACATACCACCCTATCAATTCTTTCACATTGTTTTATCAAGTTCCATTGTTGTAAATTATCTCCACGCAAATATTGAACTCAACCTTTGCAAGTGGCACCTTGACATAAAAATAATTACCGATATCAAAAAGAATAAAACTGTTCGTACCTTTTTTGGGTGACAGATGAGGTGTGGCTGCTGTTTAAGCGGTTGATAATGTACTTTAATCGGAGCTGTGATTTCGTTTTTGTCTTCATTCTTTATGATCACGATTGAAGACAATATTATAAATAAGTTTCTATCAATACCTGGCTGATACAATTTCAAAGAGTCCCCAAGTTCTCAATGTCCACAGATAACGTGATGTTTTTATGTTAAAATGTCCCATGTTTGTTCTTAATAAAAGTTTTCTGTTGCAATCTTGAAATGGCCAAAAACACATCTGTTGTGTCTCTCATACATATGTTTGAATTTTGAATTTAACATTGAATTTTTATCTAATCTTTTCCGCCGTGATACGTGTACTTATTATCTATAACACTGAAATGAAAATTTGACTCTTTTCAAATTGTGAGTGATAATTAAAATAGAACACATTAGTACATGATGGAAGAAACTTAAAAATCAGGAAAACTGAACAACATTGTGGAATCAAGAACATTTTTCTTTCTTTTTAAAAAATTAAATATTTTATAATATAAAACAACTGAAATATGGCACTTAAATTTCTCTTACTTAAATACTTGCCCTACCTTTTTATGAAATTAACAGTTATCTTAAAGTGATTTGTTTAAATTTGTTAAAAGTGTTGTTAAGAAGGAATTATTGTAGCCATCAGTTATTCGTTTGCTCTTGCTTGTTTTGTTAACTCTTATTTGTTTTTATTTGAAAGTGCTAAAAGTTTTTGTTAAATCAATATGTTTTTCAAAATGTAATTTAATAAACCTTTAACATCATTTGTAAACATAATCAAAATGGACACTGTTATCGACTGTTTGCTTTTCCGCAGAAAAATTAAAGCATATAGTGATTCAATTCAGCTGTTTACTCATATTGACCACAACTTACTTTTAAACCTGTCCCACAGCAGATATCACCACTTTTCAATACTTTGAAAGATCAAAGGCTGAATCATTTATAACCTAAAAAAGTTGTAATTTCAATAACAATTTGCCACCAAGGTGAGATAAAGGAGTGACATGAAAGATACACAATATGACCTTGGCCTTGAATTCGTAAAGATCTTAGGAGAGTCTTAAGTTAGACTGAATTTTGTTATAAAACTCACATGTTTATTATCAGTACCTTGAGTTCAAGCAATGCATGGTATGTAACAGTAGTTACCTAAGCAGAAAGTAAGAATCATAGATTGTAAACCCAAAGTATTAATGCTTGTTTAAAAATGAATTGTATTTAATGTAAATATTAACTCTGCCAAGTTTAACAAGATGGGTCCTAGTATAATGTAAACTACTTCCTCCGTTGACATTGAAATGCTTAATGCAATCATAAAACCAAAGGTCAATAAACTGCGCCAACAGCCCTCACACCATTTCTAGGTATATATTAGTTTAATAACAACAAAAAGTCTTCAGTGATGTTATCTATACACCATCGCCATCATCATCACCACCACAACTATTGCCAGGACTTCTACTACTCTTACTACTTATATTATGCCGCCACTAACCCTTCTACTTAACTACTACCATGCTATTACTACTATCGTCATCAAAACCTGTTCAATATCTATTCTTAGTTTTCTAAACAAAACACATAACACTCAATTTGAATACTTTTGTATAAATTATAAGTGTGCAATAAGTTGAATAACATTATACAAATCTGTACCTACACCATTTCAATTCAAATGTCAATTAAAAAAATTGTTTGCCAACTTTCTATTGCAACAAAAACTTGTGTGGTCAACACCGAAGAAATAACCAGTTTTCCAATAATGTTTTGTGTATTTTTTTCGTAAAAAGCAATTAATTTCGTAGGTCATTCAGTACTTCACAAAAGAATCATCAAATATTTGATTTTTCACAATGCACTTAATTTTTCAATGGTTGTTGTTTGTCAAGGGTCAACAAAGCAAACCAATCCTTGTTTAAATTCATTCTTTTGTAATTACATCACGTATGTATTTTTCACAAAAACAGCACTGACTCTTGACATTTTGCAAAACACACAATGTCAATGAAAACTGACCGGAGTACTTGAAACTGACCGACAAACTGACCGGCAAATTTGACAACACATTTCCCAATAATCACTGAATACTGGTACATTATTTCTCAAAACCTTTATTTAGGAATTCAATTCAAGTTTTTAGGCTTTCTTAAATGTGTAGCTTTCCTCAAAAATGTATTATGAGCAACTATAACTCAAAAATGTATTATGAGCAACTATAACTCAAAAATGTATTATGAGCAACTATAACTCAAAAATGCTTTCCCATAAAATGCACATTTTAAAAAACATAACCTCCCAGAAACCCTCCAATCTTTGTTTATTTTAAGTTTGTTAAAAGAAGAATGTTAGTATTCCTGAAATATTTTTTTCATGATTAAATAAAATATACTGTACCAACAAATTACTTTCATCTATTAAAATTTCTTAAATATTAAACATGTTTCAGCCATAGCCTTCATCAGTAGTAAAAACAACAAGATGGCCAGAGGCCCACACCTGAGACTTCTGAGAACTGAACTGCTGTCACTAACTTTTGAGATGTTTGTGAAACGATTTTCAAACTTGGTCAAAATATCAATAAGAGAGTTATTTTAATACCAAGGTTTTACTATAGCCATATAAAGAAATATGCCCAGCCCCCTGGCGGCAATGTTTTGCAACAGACCGGACAAACTCAGCCAAGATATCATTAGAACGAAGTTTCATGAAGATTGGACTAAAAAATGACTTCTGGAGTGTTAACAAGGAAAAATGCCCCGCCCCCTGGCAGCCATATTTTCGAACTCATCCAAAAAATCATAAGAACAAATGATCTGACCAAGTTGGACCATAAATATGACTTCTAAAAGTGTTAATAAGGTTATACTATTGCCATTTAAGGAAAAATGCTCATTCTCCTGGCAGCCATGTTCTTAACCCAAATGGAACCAACTGGAACCATTTACAAACTCGTCCATGATATCATTGGGACAAATTCTCCGACCAAGTTTCATGAAGATTGGACAATAAATGTGGCCTCTAGAGTGGTAACAAGGCAAATGTTGACGATGCACGACAGACAAAAGGTGATCACAAAAGCTCACCATGAGGTGAACTAAAAACTAAAGAAGTTCGTTCTTTTATAAATGTTTTTCATGCAAGTAGTTAATTTTATGATTATAACAACTATAATTTACATGGATTCAAAGGACATGTTTTAAAAACATCTTGTTACAAATACAAACTACATTTTCTGAATATTGCATTTTTTTCATAATGAATCATAATTAGAAATTTTAAAAATCAAATTCAAATCATGATTGCTTTAGAATACAGTACAGAGGTGACAGGAATTATGTACTCAAAACATAGTATACATGTATATAAGTCATGTTTCCAATGAATAGAATTCTGTTATGTAAACATTTGAATACAGAAGACAATTGTGACCCATTGATGGAGTTCTGTACTTTAAACATAAGTGTGCATAAGTGTGATAAACACTGAGATATATAATTATCATTTTTTTATTTGAAAGTTATTTATTGCTTCCGTGGAAAAAAATACACACATTTGTTCGATATTTTTGTTCTGGATAATAAAAAAAATAGTTTTGAAATTATACAAAAGAATGCCCCATATTTACTACATCTTTTTCACATAACCCATTTCATAAATACACCAAGGTGAAATTCAATCTATCACTAACTGACACTTTCATGATATATTTTCGCAAAATTAATTTTCCTGTGACAGCTTGACCTAGTACATTAAAACTGACCACTTATTTACTATCAACTATTTCCTCTTTATGTCCAAATATGTTCATATTTGAACATTCTTATTGGCAAATTAGTAAAATAGCTACTTTGAAGGAGTGCATGTATACATGTACATACAACACCCCAGCGGTCAAATTAGGAGTGGACAGTGGTGTTTTTCTAGTATTAACTGAAGGACTCACTTGACAACATTTGCAACACTAAATTCTTGTAGCCAACAATACAACAATGCCTTCACTTTAAATTATTATTTTGTGATGTTGATTTAAACTCCTTTTTCATAATTTAACCTCATCTATTTAGCTCAATTGCATGGAAAGCCTTAGGCTTATCAAAACACTCTTGAGTCCATTTCCTGGGAAGAACCAGTACTTGATGTCTTTGAGGGAGATCTAAACAACCCTCCCACTCTCCGGATAAAACCCATAACTACCTAGGCGCCAGGCGCACACCATTTGTAAGTTTTTAGCAAGGAGTGCCGGGTGAAGCACAGTAATTAAATTCTATTTATGGACAGCTTACGTAGGCTTATTAAAATTAGGTCTCACTCTGGGAAAACAAGGCTTAAGGCGTAAAGTGTAGTCACAGTTAAGCCTGTGCTGTCTACACAGGCTAATCAGGGACAACACTTTCAGCTTTAAAGGAATTTTTCCTTTAAAGGAAGTCTCTTCTTAGCGAACATCCACTTAAGGCAAAATTGTTGTCCCTGATTAGCCGCCTGCACTGGCTTATCTGCGAAAACTTTTAAGTTGCTGCATCACACCACGATTTCGAAGAGTGGGGCTCAATTGTTATTTGATTCTGTGAATAAATACGTGTATAATATTCTGTAAATGACAAGCAATAAGTAATAGAGATAATCATAAGCTTCAGTTCTACTGTATTTGTGGAAAATGTATCATTGTGTTAAAACCATATCATGTTACTAGTAATACTACCTGAATTGCATTAAAAACAGAGTGTGAGTTTAATTCAACTTGAAAATTAAAAAACATTCATTTTATCTGATTTTTACAATTTTAATTGTTGAATTCACTACATTGTAATGCAAACACATTTTGAGTCAATTTCACTACCAATAAAAAGCAATACTGATATATATATAATTAAACCTAAAACAATTGAACATTGATATACAAAATTATACAACAACAATACTATAAAACAATATGATGATCACAATGTTCTTGTTCATATTGGCAAATTGTTAATATATGCATATATGTATATAATTATGTCCCCTACATATATTTTATGGAGTTTTTTTTATATAAATGTTCGATTTTAGAATCAAGCACTTACTAATTCTCATCATATACACAGTCAAATTTGCAAATTTCATTGCTTTCCAGTTCTTTACTGTAAGACATTTGTAGGCCAGGGATTTTAATTAAGGCAGAATTCTGCTTTCTGATGCAAGCACTTTGAAATATTATAATGTTTGACATTTTTCTGAAAGGTATCTTCAAACACATATAAATTAATAATATATTTTGTATTGATATGAAAGGGGACAATATTACCAAAAGAACATTCTGAATTATGCTCTATATACCATATTTTTTCTTGGCTTGAATTACAAATTGGCATTTGTTTTGGCCATTTCCAAATGTGGTCACTTTGTAACATGCAATTAAAAATAAATGAGCCACCATCTTGGAAAATGGAGTACAATGCCTGTGTGCAAAGTGTAGTCATAGATTAGCCTGCGCAGTCTGCAGCAGACACTTAACGCACATGCATTCAGCTCAGTGTTCACAGAACAAGGCCTCAAATTTAACTGTCAAAAAAAGAAAAGTTAAATGATCAGTGTATAATTTTGAAACAAAAACTGAAAGTTACAGTTTAACCCATTTATGCCTAGCGTCTGGAAAAAAGGCCTAGGCAAACAGCGTAGACCCAGATGAGACGCCTCATAATGCGGCGTCTCATCAGGATCTACGCTGTTTGCTTAAAGGAATTTCTGTGAGAAATATTCTAAAAATAGAAATAAATATACCAAACATCACTATTTTGGAAATAAATTGATCAAATTTAGAAGGATGGGAGAGTCCATCCAGCATAAATGGGTTGAGGAAAGTGTCCTGGAATAACCATTTACCTGTGGTCCATCATGTTTGTGTCTTCTACTCGTAGGTTAACAACCATTGGCGCAGTGGTATCGAACCCAACACTTGAACATTAATGGTCCAAAAATACTTATGTGTGCACACTACACCATTGTAATTAGCATGAGAAATCAAGTGTGCACAATTGGCATGAATAATTAAAAATGTTTGTAAGGTTTTTTATTAATGAAGAAGGAATCGTTTTTTTTCCAGACTATTTTGGTATTTTTAATGTAAGCACATACAGTCCTGTTTGAAGAGTGTCAAAAAGTTATGGTACTTAATGCTAAATTATAATGTGAAAATATACAGTACAACTTTTTATGTTACATTTAATATTAACTAGTCCACAATCTTTTTTAAACTTTTGTTTCCCTGTCTAAATCATATCAACTTTTCTACTTCAAAACAATCACAAAGTTCACAACTGTTGTTCAGTCCTAAAAACACTGTCCAGCGATGGTCACTTTTGCCACTTGACCACATCTAAAGGCAGAGCTGGATATTAGCTAACCACTGACCAACACACAGTGAAACTGACCAGCTAACTGACCAATGCTGCAAGACACCTCCTATTGGTCAGTTTATTTACCTAAAGGCCAGCAAACCAATATATTAATGGGCAGTGATGTAAAGCTCCATAGGTACAAATTAAAATATATTAATGGGCTTTATTGTAAAGCCACATAATCTGTAAATGTACAATACAATTTCGGATGTTGCTGAAAATATGAATATGTTTATTATAACTATTTCAGAAATATTGGAACACTTTCATTTGTGTTTACTGTCAATCTACTTTATTCACTTAAAATCATTATTTACTTTTTAAGTTAGTAAATCAACATTGTTTGCAATTTATGCATAAATTATACCATATTTTGCATTAATTATATGTTGATCTTGTTGTGGAAACAATAGCAACAACATTAAAGTTGTATCATAAACTGCAGATATAAGTAACAACAAACTCTGTTCAGATGTTGTTATTTATTTGTATATTTTTATTTGTATTGTGTATTCGTTTTTCATTTCGTTCTTCTTACAATGTGTTGTTTTCTTAATTTATGAAAGTGTTGATTAGTTATTCAGTTATTCAAGTAATGTAATATACCAGTCGTGATATTTTAATCAATATAAACTAACACTTGTAAAAACATACGGTATTTTAGAACTTTTCTTTTTTCGTAATTTGTGGTTGCCAGTCCCTTTAATATAATTTTGCAAATTTATAAAACCTAACAAATCTGTCTTACTTTAAAGTAGTTTTTTGTTCGGTACACAAAGAAAATGAATTTCAAAATAGACAAGGTCTCAGTCAACAAATGGCATCAGCAATAAAAGTTGTTTAAAACTAAGATAAAAACGATAAAAATATACGCAAGTCCATTGTAATCTAAAAGCCATGTCACATTAACCCCTGTTTTATTGTTTAAACATACCATCGTGCTGTGACGCATTGAAATAACTTAAAATCCTATAATTGGAAAGGCACTGAAAAAACATAAAATGTTGCTCAAAGCAATTATGCTTTACCACTTACTGGTACTGAATACATTATTATGTGACGTAAGAACACATAAAACTTTGTATTAATGGTTTGTATAGACTAATGTTTCAGATCTGTATACTGATTTATCATTTGTAAAAATGCATGTTAAAACCAATCTAAATGTAATAGATAATGTTAACATTAATTGCTATTGCTACCACAAAACTGTAAACTTGTGTGGAAGTACCAATTTTTCTTGAAAAAAAAATCAAATACATAATAAGTTTTTCGGGGGGAGACATAAAATGCCCTTTTTTGTGTGCACTAAAATTTTAAACGTCTTTGAAGTCTTTAGTATTTAACTTCACATACAGTGCACACTGTAGTGGTCTAATTAAAGGAAATGCATTTAACATACTTACATTTCAAGTTTTACAGCAAATGACGGTATAATACAAATACATTGGAAAAATTATTTATTAAAAATTGTAATAATTTGAAAAAAATTATGAAAAAAAAAATAAAATTGCAATAATGACTTTCTATACTAAAACACTAAATCCCTGCAATGACATTTAGCATGGTTGCTGTATATTGTGCTTCTGTTTTTATGACATGAATTTTGCTTTAGTTTGTATCATTTCAAGTAATTTTGCAATAATCTGTTTCATAAGTGATTTCTATGCTTACCATTTTACTTATGTTTGTTACAAACATGTCAAATATTGTCACAGATTTTATATATGTTAGTCACGTTAATTGTGTGCTGTTGAAATTCCAATAGATGCAATATGTTTTAGTAAATTTAATAAATTAAAGTGGAAGTGAAAAAAGCGAGTTTAAACAAATTAAAGTCTTGTTGCTAAGGTTTTTGGTTTTTGTCCTCAGATTTACATTGTTTTTTGTTCTTCTTATTTTTATATTAGCTTATGTATTTTAAAAACAAGGTTTTAGGGTATACGGATGAAACTGTACACAAATGTTCAACTTTCAGAAAAAGTAAGTCAGTATTTGAGCGTGTTCAATCTTGCACTTTATCTTTCCACAAAACCATAAACAACACTGTCAGCCCAGTGACATTACAACTTCACTTTATCAGTTTTTACATAACTGAAGCCAAGTATATTAGGTTTTGAAAATCTCTTTGTTAGCCGACTTATTTGCCCAGTGTTTTTGGTCAGTCTGTTATCATGGCAGTTATGCAACCTAAATAGACATAAGTTCTATGGACACAAGATAAATTTTATGATGAATTTTTGTAGGACTCGTTTTTCATGAAGGCCTGTCACGATAAATTATGCCAAATTTGGTTTTGTTGGCGAACACTTTGGAGCAATAGAATTTCAGATATTTTTCACAAGAGAGCCCACCATTTTTATGAAGGTCAAGACAAGGTTAAATCCCTAATGAAAAGGGTGCAAGGCTTTAATTGCTACATTGGACAGGGTGTGAAAACATTTTAGTGCTTTTTTTTTATTCAATAAAAGACATACAATGTATACATGTATATGATCATAAAACAAAGTGATACCATGTAGCAGCAATAATGTTCAAACATGTTATACAATGTTATGCTAATATATACTTTTTTGTTCTTGTGGTTTCCTTTTGATTAAAAAAAGGTTAATATGTATTATTTTCTTTTTGGTTGTTTATAAAATAAACAGAATAGTGTTGAATATGAATGAGTTGCATATTATAGTGGGTAGAAAGCATACTGGACTTGTTTATAAAAGTTTAATGTGTTTCCATTTTAGTTCAAATATATGAAGTGTATCATTGTTTAGGGCAATTTGAGTGCTGCCACATTTTACTGTGAAAACATTTTTTTTCTACATAAATGTCATAGGATGAATAAATACAATCTTAAATTTAAAAGTTGTATCAAATTAACCTTCTTAGAACCAAGCCACTATCTTTAAGTATGCATAGGCAAGTATTAGTATTGAAGTATTGGTAGTGTTTAACCCTTAACCACTAAGGTACGTATTTTGACACATTTGTATCATACAGTCAATGAAGAGATTAGCAATAATTTAAATCTAGTTTTTATTACGAGAACTTAATATGTCTAATTTTATGGAAAAACAAATTAGAAACTCTTTTGCATAAGTGGTGTTAGTGTTACTTTGTAAATAGTAAGTGAAACACAATTTTTAATGCAAAATACTCAAGAAATGATGCATAAACAAATTTCCTTGAAATAAGTGTTTTAAATATCAAATATATAATTTTGTAATTCTATAACAAGGTATTCAACTCCAGCCTCCCTCCCCCCCCCAAAAAAAAATTAAAGGGGGTCAGTTCGTTTACAGCGACACAGGTTGCCTTAAGTGCCCATTATGAAAAACATAACGGTTAAATTATCTCATTCAAAATACAAGTAAGTATGTTAGATGTAGTGGTGTAACAAACCAGGCACAGGACTGTGAAGTAATTGCATTACAACTAAACCAATGATTTGTTACTTTTGAGAGCTAAATTTGTTTTCTGCTTATAATAAAGTTGCAATTACATGTTATTTAACACTTAATTGATAGCCGTGCACACAAAAGCATTAAAATAAAGCTGTTTAGATAATAAACCACTAGCTCTTGTCTAAATCAAATAGGTCTCATTAAACATCACTTTGGTTTGGACCATAAAACATTTACATAACTTGACATAATACTGATATTGATTCTGAGTGCTGAGTTAACCTCTCACGTTTTTAGCTGGTTTTTAGTCGCTGATAAAGTGGTCACTAAGTTTATAAATGTATGTGGTATTGTTGGCTACTCAGAACAAAGATAACAATTTTATGGGCAACTCTTTGAAGTTGTAATTTTAGGGATAAAGCACCTAAATGATGAAAAACACGAGCTTTATTGCGTTTGATCATTATGCAACCTTGAATTATGATTATCAGCACTAATAGAACATAATAATGGCTGCAGCCACCAGTCATACAGATATGCAAGCTTCATTGCCTCACACATAAGTTGTTAGGCGGCATTAGTATGCAAGAACCAGTGTTTTTGTTTTCACCATTTTGTGAATGGGGCCGGGTCCCTTGGCATTGCGGAACAATCACGTCATTTCCACTAAAATTGGGAAATTAAAGAATTTTTGTAAACAGACTTTAAATTGAGAATAAATGTGATTTAAATATTATATTTAGTAAGGTTCAACTTATAGAGCTGGATTTGAGATGATTTAAATATTGAGACATACTTAAAAAAAAATATTTGGGGAAATTTGCAATTGGGAATTTTTGGATCCTATTTGGGAAAAATATATACTTTTTTCATCAGGAATGGGTCTCCCTACCGGACCTGATTTTGAACGAAACAAGAGATGTGTTTGTCAGAAACACAATGCCCCCTACTGGCTGCCACTTTGAAGCCATATATTTGACCTTTGACCTTGAAGAATGACCTTGACCTTTCACCACTCAAAATGTGTAGCTCCGTGAGATACACATGCATGCCAAATATCAAGTTGCTCATAATCTTCCATATTGCAAAAGTTATGGGCAATGTTAAAGTTTTCAGACCAAAGGACAGACTGACGGACTGACAGACAGTTCAACTGCTATATGCCACCCAACTGGGGGCATAAAAAACCCACTGAAAAACCATTTTCATATGATTCCATTGTTTCCTGGAGAAGAATAATACAAAATAATAAGAATTATTAACAAGAAATGTTCATTGATTAGTCTGTTAAGTACAAAGTCTTAAAACAATCTTTTGTAACAGGCAATCATTCACTCTCATTGTAACAGGTAATCATTCACTCTCATTTGTAACAGGCAATCATTCACTCTCATTTGTAACAGGCAATCATTCACTCTCATTTGTAACAGGCAATCATTCACTCTCATTTGTAACAGGCAATCATTCACTCTCATTTGTAACAGGCAATTCTTTCTCATTTTTGCTCTGGGAAAATGGAATATGCGTTAAATTTCAGCATAGATAAGCATGTGCAGGCACACAGGCTAATCAGGGACCAGACTTTCTGCTTTTAGTTCATTTTTTGTTGTCCCTTTCAGTGCGGGATCCAAATTTTAAAGGCCTTTGCAAACAGTTTGGATCCAGATGAGACGCCACAAAACGTGGCGTCTCATCAGGATCAAAACTGATTGCTATTCTGATAGTATTCTTTGAAAAAAAAACTGAAGAAAATGCTAATTTTAGAAATTCAGCAGACGACATTTTAGCAGACCACAAATTTCCCAGCATGCAAAGGGTTAAAGGAAGTCTCTTCTTTGGGAGAATGCAGTTTATGCAGAAAAGTGTCTACAAAGTGTCTACCCTGGTAAGCCTGTGCAGACTGAACAGGCTATTCTGGGACACTTAGACTTTAACCCTTTCCCACGTAGAATCAAAGTGAAAATGGCTATGTGCAAACAGCATAAAGCCAGAACAACAGCCTGAGAGTAACTTGAAGTCTGTTCAGGTTTTTTGCTGTTTTCTGCTCATCAGTATCTAAATGTTGGAATTGAAGCCTTAAAAATTTGAATCTAGTAAGAAAGGTCTTAAATTAAATATAACTTTCTAAGGGACTAAAAATGTGTCAAAATACGTATCCAAGTGTGGTAAAGGGTTAAACACGTGCATTAAGCCCCATTTTCCCAGAGCGCTCCTCAAGTCTATTCAGTGCTAACTCTTTCAGTGCTGCAACCGAATTTTGAAGGCCTTTGCAAACAGTTTGGATCCAGATGAGACGCAACAGAACGTGGCATCTCATCAGGATCCAAACTGTTTGCTATTCTTATAGTATTCTTTGAAAAAATTGAAGAAAATGCTAATTTTAGAAATTTAGCAGACGACATTTTAGCAGACGACAGCATGCAAAAAGTTCACACCTGTTTCCAGCTCTAATTAGCTGTCAGATCAATGCTCAGTCAATTTGTCTGAATCTCCACCGTCTGATGTTTTTATCAAAAAGTTACATCATTCACAAAGTAACAAAAGCTCTTTTTCATTATCTGATCTCCATCCAAATAATTTGTCAATTTCCTTATCAGCCCAGCAATTATGTGCTCAATACTCCTGGTCATTTGTTCTGTAACTCGAAACCATCATGTCTGTATTAGTATATTACTATTTTCGTAGCCTAGGGGGTAAAAAATCGGTGCAAAATGAATTACCAACAAAAAACTGTAACAAAAAAGTGATTTCCTTGCGTTTTTGTGATCATATCTAAATTGGCCTTGGCAAAATGGACATGTTTTGTAGGTCCGCATATTTTGGGGGGTTATTGTACGTTTTTAAAGCCTATCCTCTTATTGGATTGACGTTTGACCAATAAATCACACATTATACACATATTCAACACATGAAGTTGAACATTTTACATGAAATTCTGCCTTGAACTATTTGTTGTACAACAATAAGTTATTATACTTAAACTTTTAATTTGTTGTTTACAATAAGGAAAACTTACAATATAATCTGTAATGTCAAACATTACACTTTTAATAATGTTGTTTTAATATTCCTTTATATTGTAATATAAATTGTTGCATCCTTGCTGTTGTTTTTTGTTGTGAATGTACCCATCCAACTCATTCACTTATTGCTGGCGAGAAATACATTATGTGACGTTGGAATAAGACATCAATCATTCTTGTGTTTTTAGATGGTCGCTTTAGCGACCGTCTAATGTGCTTGATGTAAAATTCAGGTCGATACGGCCTGGGTATGATTAGCCCAATTCCCGCTTACACTACGCGCGAAGAAAGAGTTGTATAATTTATGCAAGAGGTTTGAGTTCTCCAATTATGTTTATTCACAAATGGAAACATTATATTAATATCGTGTTAAATGCAATAGTTTCGAATGGTGTTTTATAGAAAAGAATAAAAAAAACAATGATCGTATTGCACGTGTCGCGGAGGAGATTGTTTATGAATGATTAAAATAGTCCACTTTCTGCTGCGTCTGCATGACGTAGTATTTTCGCTCATCTCATTCATAAATCTGAGGCTGGCGATAAACAAAGGGGAGTCCGGGTGAGAATTACGCACTAGTATAAGGTTACGCTTGTTTATATTCACAGGTCTCAATTAATAACACGTTGACCACGAGTTCAACAACTATTACCGGGATACGATAGACAACATAAAAATTATTCATTATCGCTGAAACTGTTAAAAAACATTTAAATATAACAAGAATATTCTCTAAAAAATGTAGTCTTGCTGTTTTGAAATAAGGTTTGGAATTTTGGTTTCTAAATAACTTAATTAAAAACAAAAGTTTAATTATAGTGTTTTTTACTTTTAGTCGCATATTTACCGCATTATAATGTGTGTTATAATAGGCAAACCATACATTAGTAAAATTCAATCTGCCTTCGCACATAGAAGGAATGGGTCAATTAGGTGCTGCGTTTCCTTTGCTTACTTCAGTTAGAGGTCAATTCTTTACGTAAAAGCAATCACAAGGCCCCGGCTTCAGAGGAATTGCGGAGCGTTCTTACATAATTAAAGTCGTAGTCGCATGGTATTTGCGTTTAGCGTCCTATTTGGTCACGTGGTTCTTTTTCGCGGGGTGTTTTGGCATTCATGATATGAGGCTATTAATAGATGCGCCTGTCAATAAACAAAGGAAAGTTTACGGGCGATAACAACGCAATAGGTTACGCTCTCACATACAACTCAATGACGTAGTACAGGTCGTAAATTGAGAGATTTGGGAAAAAGTTGACGCTTATTTATATTCTCAATTTATAAAACGTTGAACATAAGTTCAACAATAACTTCAGCGATATGATAGACTAAAAAAAATCATAATCGCTTAACCCGAATATAACAAATAATTTATAATAATAATACGAATGACCTGTTTCATAACCTCGTTGAAGCTACTACATCGGGTATTTCTGGAAAGCGTTCTTGGTTCTCAACACATAGCGGCGATCTTTTGTATTTACGGGTGCTAGCAACGCAATAGTAGAAGCTTAGTAGAAGGGTTAGCTTGTTTATATTCACAGTTCTCAATACATTGACAGTTGGATATGAGCTCATCAATTACTCAGGCATACTATAGGCAACCTCGAAAATGCTTTATAATCGCTAAAACCGAAAACAACTAAATATATTATATTAAATATATTTATAACAATACATGTCTTTTAAAAATGTAGTCGGCGTATACGCCGACTTTGAAATAAAGTTAGCAATTTACTTTTCTAAATAATTGAATACAATTAAACAAAAGTTAAACTATTGTGTTGTGTTTTTCACTTGTAAACTGCATATTCACCGCATGAAATGTGTGTTAGCATTGTCAAACCACACATTAGTGTGAGTAAATAAAAAATATACTACGGGAGAGCACTTCATATGTGTCCTCATATACCTTGTTATGAGTATCTTTCTTCATTATCGAAATATATCGTATGTTTATATTTGATTTAAACGCAGTTTTCTTTCGTCACATTTAAATCACACGTCAATAGCGCCGTCATGCGAAAATGGGTCTTATGCGTTTCGGCAAGCGTTTGTTAAACCCAACATGTGCTCTTGCGCAGTCAGGCCATAGGCGACGCTGTTCGCTTTAAAATCACTCAATATGTTATGTTTCTCCTTACCAGAAGGAGGGATAGCTGAGTGGGCTATTTATATGAAGGGCGCATATGGAATAAGACCCATTTTCGCATGACGAGGGTCATAACAAATCTCATTGCGAATTGAAAATCCCACCTTTAAAAACAATGCTTTTTGATACAAAATTGAATTCAAAATAGCAAACTTGTTAATAATGGCAGCCTATCGACGCATTAAGGAATGATTTCCAGACGTGCTGACCAAGTACGGCAAACATTGTGGTATGATAATTAAACGATTTTCTCTTATTGTGACACTATACTATTTCGCTAATGATTGTTTTCTCATCTTGGAGGCGAAATTGAAATTCTGCGAGATGGATTGTAACGCGTAATTGTAACAGGGCCACAATTTGTGTCGTTTGAGCATACAGAGAGTAGTCCGGAATTTCTTACACTGAACAGTGCTACATCCTTTGAATTGAGCACATACGCAGTGATGTAGCAAAAATTCAGAGGTTGTATCTCGAATCAGCTTATTAAATATTCGAAAATATTCATGCGTGTCTGTTGGCGTTATGTTAAAGTCACTAAGATGAAAACTGAAACAGCTTCGCCTAAAAGCGCATTAGTGCTCTATACCTATGTTTATGTTAGCGTTGTTGACACCGTGTGAACTGCTCGGGTAACAAGTAAAGCATAAACAGCAATGTTTATATACTTTTATTCCTCCATATACAAGATACGAAGATTATTGTATATTTTGAATTTGTATATGGTGTCAAAATCAAAAGTTTTGTACACGGAACTTTCATTATGAATTTATATTCTTGGTGAGATAGTCATTTGATATTAGAAAAAATATTCCTTTAATATGATGGTGACTGCAAATTTTCTTTATATTAAGTTCTCATTACCATTTTCATCATACTTTCTTTGCTTTCAGAACTTCCAAAAAAGCATGCTGTTTTTATTTTGTCTTAGTTATTTCTATGAAATAATAAGGATGATAAAAAGTTCACACAAAACTCACCCGTGCGCTATGACACACACTTTTTTAAGTTGAATGGCGTGTGTTCATTTCAAACTTGCGATTGATTTTGAAAAATGAATTGCGTGTTAAATTATGCAATAGCGAACATCTTCAGTGCCTTCAGCGCTTTGATTTCATCAATGCAATGAATGCAGTTTTACCTTTTGTATTTACTTATTTTGACAAAAAATACATAAAATAGACACTTGCATATATAATTGCATCGTTTTAATTGATTTTACTACAAAACTGGATGGTATATTGGATTTATTTGAAAATACACAAAAATTAAAACATGATTTTCATGCATGCATGACCACAGTTTAAAATTACAGTTAAAATGATAACACATATAATTACTGGTGTGATACCATATAATTACTGGTGTGATACCATATAATTACTGGTGTGATACCATATAATTACTGGTGTGATACCATATAATTACTGGTGTGATACCTTTGTGGAAAAATGCTTTCTTTACTTAAATTATGGAAACAATATTACAAAAATACATTCAGAAAAAGGAATGAATAGTTTTGTTTGAGGAAATCACCACAATGAGGTCCATTCCAAGTTTTGTGTCTCATTCCAAATTCACACAGTAAGAGTGATGTGAGAGTTTCCACAAATGACAGAAGGCTCTGCTGTATTTCTATCCAATAACAAAACACAACATTACACCATGATGTGTTTTTATTGGCTGCCTCAAACCCTGTGCTTCTGTAGGAACTACTTTTTTATAGACCATGAATATAAAAAAACCTGCCTTACTCCTGATAATATAGTTACTTTACCAGAGAAACAGTTGGGTAATGAAAAATTGTGTGGAGAAAATGTGAACACAACAAGATGTGGTATATTGCTATTAAAGATTACTACATGTATTTATAGCCTTTAACCCTTTCCCACTCAGAAGCAAAGTGAAAATGGCTATGTGCAAACAGCATAAAACCAGAACAGCATGCGCATTACTCGCAGTCTGTCCAGGTTTTGTGCTGTTTGCTGCTCATCAGTATCTAAGAGTTGAAAATGAAGCCATTAAAACTTGAATTTTGTAAGAAAGGTATTTAATTAAATTAGACTTTATAAAGGACTACAAATGCGTAAAAGTAGGTTTGTAAGTGGTAAAGTGTTTACAAGGGACATGAGTCACACGAATGTCCCGGGACAAGCAGAACGTCTTGTCACAAACTCTTAAAGGCATCTTTTCACAGATTTTGCATTTTGAAAGTTGTCATTAAATGCTTTATATTGATAAATGTAAATATCAGAACTAAAGAGTTCCAGTATAAAAGAAAAATTAAATTTAAAAAAAAAAAAAAAAAGTACTCCACACCTGGGCTCATACCACTGACCTTTGAAGTAAAAGTCTAGTGCTCAAACCACTTGGGAATTTGTGCTGACATGGTACATAATGTATTTTATACTTTATATATACAATTCTCGTAATGTCACAAAATACAACGATAATAACAGAACTTTCCAAATTATACAATCGTTTCGCGTTCGTAACACTTTATTATTTTCAGGTTTTTAGATCATTAAAAGACGCACATATTTTAGAGCATGGTAAATGTTCAGACAGTTTTGCTTTTTTCCTTGCACAAAACATAACTGCGACAAAACATTTCAAATCTGAATTTTTTTTTTTTAATTTCGTCAAAAGTTCCCTTTCAAACAAAGGTTATGTAAGCGAGCTAAAATTACTCTTCTGATACAGATATATGTTAAGAATAACAGGTTACTGCCCAATTGTTATGTATAAAAAAAGGTGAGACTTAGAATAAAAGATGGGCAAGGTTAACCAACTTCCTGTTGACGTGATAAAAAAAAAATATATATGGATTGCATCAGACAGACATCAATATCGTGGTATGAATAAATGTAAAGAGCGCTTTGTTTATGATAATTATTGAAATGAATAAATTTAAATGAGAGGCATTTAAATTTGTGAAAAGGGTATTTCATGCATGCGTGTAAAGGGTCGTCTCAGATTAGCCTGCGCAGTTCGCACATTCATTAAGCCCCATTTTCCCAGAGCAAGGCAAAAATATTATTGACATAATTATGAGTTATGTTCTGAAAAACCGAGCATAATGCATGTGCGTAAAGTGTCGTCCCAGATTAGCCTGTGCAATCCAGGCAGGCTAATCAGGGATGACACTTTCCGCTTTTATGACATTTTTCATTTAAATGAAGTCTCTTCTTAGCAAAAATTCAATTAATGCGAAAAGTGTTGTCCCTTAATAGCCTGTGCAAATTGCACAGGCTCATCAGGGATGACATTTTATGCACATGCATTATGCACAGTTTTCCCAGAATGTGGAAGCGTCACTTTTAGGTAGGAGGTAGGGACATCCAAGGGAGCAACATTTTATTCTTCTTTTAATGTTTTCTTCTTTCTGCTGCAATTGAACTCTTTGTTTCACAGGTTTTAATTTGTTTCAAATAATGCTTGAAATGACTGAATTATAAACAATATTGCATGGAAAATCACACAAAATAAATTATTTTAATAAAACCCCTCTTTATGGATAAAAACATTTTAATCTAAATCTAGTACTTTAAATCTACATAAATACACAAACAAGAGGGCCTGAAAAGCCCAAAGACGCTCACCTAGACAAGATATTATTGGGACAAATCTTCTGACCAAGTTTCATGAAGATCAGAAAATAAATGTAACCTCTAGACTGTTTAAACAAGGTTTTACAATAGCCATATAAGGAAACATCCCCCGTCCCCTGGCAGCCATGTTTTTCAACCAACCGGCATCTTTTTTTAAAATTTTCCAAGATATTATCGGGATGAATCTTCTGACCAAGTTTCATGAAGATCGGATAGTAAATGTGGCCTCTAGAGTGTTAACAAGATTTTACTAAAGCCATATAAGGAAAAATGCCCCGCCCCATAGAAGCCATGTTTTTCAAGCAAACATAATTATTTTCAAACTCATCGAAGATATCATTGAGAACAATCTTCTGACCAAATTTCATGAACATTGGACAATAAATGTGGCCTCTAGAATGTTAAAAAGGTTTTACTATAGCCACATATAGCCATATAAGGAAAAATGCCCTGCCCCCTGGTGGCCATGTTTTTAAAGCAACCAAGACCATTTTCGAACTCATCCAAGATATCATGGGGACAAATCTTCTGACCAAGTTTCATGATGATTGGAAAATAAATGTGACCTCTAAAGTGCTAACAAGGTTTTACTAAAGCCACATAAGAAAAAATGCCCCGCCCCCGTGGTGGCCATGTTTTTCAACCATTTGGCATCATTTTTTAACTCATTCAAGATATTATCGTGATGAATCTTCTGACCAAGTTTCATGAAGATCGAACAGTAAATGTGGCCTCTAGAGTGTTAACAAGATTTTACTATAACCATATAAGGAAAAATGCCCCGCCCCTTGGAAGCTATGTTTTTCAAGCAAACATAATTATTTTCAAACTCATCCAAGATATCAATGAGACCAATCTTCTGACCAAATTTCATGAACATTGGACAATAATGTGGCCTCTAGAGTGTTAACAAGGTTTTACTATAGCCATATATAGCCATATAAGGAAAAATGCTCCGCCCCCTGGTGGCCATGTTTTTAAAGCAACCAAGACCGTTTTTGAACTCATCCAAGATATCATTGGGACAAATCTTCTGACCAAATTACATGATGATCGGAAAATAAATGTGACCTCTAGAGTGTTAACAAGGTTTTATTAAAGCCATATTAGAAAAAATGCCCCGCCCCTGTGGTGGCCATGTTTTTCACCCATTCAGTATCATTTTGAATTCGTCCAAGATATTAATGGGATGAATCTTCTGACTGAGTTTCATGAAGATCGGACTATTAATGTGGCCTCTAGAGTGTTAACGAGATTTTACTATAGCCAAATAGAGCCATATAAGAAAAAAATGCCCCGCCCCTTGAAAGCCATGTTTTTCAAGCAAACGTAACCATTTTCGAACTCATTCAAAATATAATTGAGACCAATCTTCTGACCAAATTTCATGAAGATTGGACAATAAATGTGGCCTCTAGAGTGTTAACAAAGCAAATGTTGATGCTGGAAGATGGACGACGCACGACGGACAAAAGGTGATCACGAAAGCTCACCATGAGCACGTTGTGCTCAGGTGAGCTAGAAAATAGAAAGGAACATTTTGTATGTCATTTAATCTATATTACCATACCACATCTAGCGTTTAAATTTTGGTTATTGCTATATGGAACACTGATTTTGTATGGATTAACTTTATTTTACGAAATATTTTACAAAATATTTGTTGATTTTGAGTATTTTCATGGCTTGATCTACTTTAAATAGCGCATAACTCAGTGATTCTATGAATACTTGTATATTTATGTCTATAATGAAAATACAACCACCAGCACAATCCCACAATTTCTTAATAAAACATGTTAATTACAGAAAAGAAAGCAAACTATATGTTACAGTACTTTCCCTTCAGAAGCCACCATTTATTCACTGACCACCAGACATGATAATGACCAGCCTGTGAAAAACAACATCTTTATAATCCTGCCCAACCAGCGCAATCAATAGAGAGACCCAGGGGTTGATTTAGTTAATTTATTTTTCTGGTCACAACTTCATTTATTTTCCTGTCTAACTTGGTGTGCAAAGCCCAAACAGAATGTTTTCTGCTAATTACAGTGGACACTGGTCAGTTTTGTTTCCATAGCAACAATTAAAAAAAAGAGGGTTCTTCAAATCAATGTAATCAATTACAGTGAAGTGATGCTCATTTCTTCTTTCCTCCAGACTCGTCTCTTTGGGTCCCTTTGGTGATTCCGCTCCTATTACCACAAAGCCTTCAAGCCACTTTGGTGGGTAAAAGATGGACTGGATGTCATCGTAATTAATTATGATGCACTGATGCTGTTTTAAGGCCTGGTATTAGATATCGACATGCAAGCATTTGTCCAGTGTGCATGAATCACCATGGATATAAAAGGCACTGTGGCAAAACAGGGCTTAATGCATTTGTGGAGTAAAGTATTCCCAGATTAGCCTGTATGCAAATGTATGAAGCGCCATTTTTAACCCTTTGCATGCTGGGAAATTTGTCGTCTGCTTAAATGTCGTCTGCTGAATTTCTAAAATTAGCATTTTCTTCGATTTTTTTTCAAAGAATACTATCAGAATAGCAAACAGTTTGGACCCAGATGAGACGCCACGTTCTGTGGCGTCTCATCTGGATCCAAACTGTTTGCAAAGGCCTTCAAAATTCGGTTCCCGCACTGAAAGAGTTAACAGAGTTTGCAATGGTCGCTCAGGCTTACATGCACTAATCATGTATTCCACATGAATTAAAAAGATATTTTTAGATAATCATTATTAATTACGGTACTAAATAAGCAACAACTGTTTATTGACAATTAATAACAACAATAAAAAAATATGTGTTGTAAATATTTGTTCAATTTAAATATTGAAGAACTCTATTTTATCATGTTCTTCTCATGTTGGGGTGTCAGTTTTTTGGGTAAAGGGCATTATGTGATATCATTGTCTTTCAAGAGCTGAGGTACCATAAGGCAGCTCTGACATAGAGGCTATTACTGTCATAAAATTATTACAAAACAGAGATACCATACAAGCATATATTAACTCACTGTTCAACAGGTACGTGTATCAATAAAAGTTGGGGGGTGGGGGGGGGGGCAGGGCGTAGTCATATTAAGCAAATGGGAAACATTTGGGTCGTTTTCCTAAAATGCTTTATATTTTGTTCTCTGTCCAAATTAATTTTCAACAACCATCATGTAAAATGTGTACATAATTTTTTATATTTATAACATTTATTTACATGAATATTTTCCAAACCATCAAAAAATTCAACGTAAACTTAAACCTGACTTTTCATCAATGACTCAACCAAGGGCAAAGTTTTTTCTGATGTGTATGACGTTAAAGCTCATTCATTCTTGAGGCAAACACTATTAAACACTGCAAACATATTGACCAACCTATCGGCAAGTATGAATGGGCAAAACAGCTGTCATATAATTAAACAGACATAACATGTTTGTACACCAAGTTTTCGTTTTAAAAAACACCCTTAGGTCATGTTTTAATGTCCACTTTTCACTGTTTATCTATAAATTTGATGAAAATTGATCGCCGCTCTTTGAAGTGGGGTTGTGTCACAAAAGCTGCAAATCGACTGGTAAAGCTATTTTGTGTCATTGCAGAAAATATATTGATCTTGGCTCTTGAACCATCCTGACTTATCTTTAAAGGTACTTGTTCACAGTTTGGCCAAATTACTATTTTCAAAAACATTGTAATCAATTCAAACAAGATTGTATACATTTTTTTAAACCAGTAAAAAAACACTGTTTACAAAAAAATGTTTTTAATATACGTTTGTTTATTGATTTTAATGTGTCATCAATTGTAATTTTAAAAAATAATAAAGCCTTTGTTTAATGATAATGATAATGTTGAAAAAAAAGAGTATTTCCCACGCTGGGTTTTAACTGCCCTTCAAGGTGTAAGCCTACGCGGTGTAGTGGAAATGCATTTTGTTTTTACTTTGAGAGATCATAGGTTCATGGTCTTGGCCAGCCACATTTGTTTACTTTATCTTTTCCGCAATATAATAATCATTCAAAATTGTCCCAAAAATTACAGTTTTGTTAGTAAAATAATTTAATACTTTTAAAATAAAACGAGAGTAAACTTTCCCAAACATTACAGTTTTGTTAGTAAAATAATCAAATATTTTTTCCAATACACAAAAGTCTGTGAACAAGTCCCTTTAAGATTGACAGCAGGCCGAGGACAGATGTCCCCGATAGGTAAGCTGGTCTAGCTAGGTAAGGGCTAATTAAATCATATTCCCTCATCACAAACAATTAAACCATCCTGCCATCCTAGTAACTAATTACAAAACTGCAACTGGTGTTGAGAGCAAAATTACAACAATCTACTTCGGGGCACTTCTTATTGATTTCTGATTATCAATATCTTTTTGTTCTTCAGCCAACCCAACTGTTTTGTTTGTCCAGAGCCAATTGACAGTGGAGCCAAAAGAGCAACAATTTACAGTGAAGTTGCAACTGACCATTAATTATTCAATAAAAATGGACGCTTATTTATTGTTTTGGGGATCAATTCTCATCCACCTCAGTGACCTATTCATAAAGGTGCACCAATAAGTCTAATCTCTTAATAAAAACTAAGTCATTATTTTTTCTTTTTTTATCAAATTGTTTGGGAATGGAGCAGGGGCTCGTGGTCACATCTAAGACCACACACCTTGAAATGAAGTGCATGTTAATCAATACATATAGATGCAATGTGAAAGTGTGCAAAATTGTCATTAAATCTATAGCCTAGTTAGCAAGTAATTTATTATTTGTTTTAAATTATAAAATCGAAAGTAGGATTTCTATACGTATTTGTCCATTTCGACAAACGTGATTATTTTTAAGTTATACAGACCAAAAAAGACGGATTTCTACCGTGTAACCACAAGATATTTTCTAATTGAGATATATAAAATTAAATCTATAGCCTAGTTAGCAAGTAATTTATGATTTTTCAAACGGTAAGTTTATAAAAACCGAAAGTAGGATTTCTAGACGTATACGTCCATTTTCGACAAACGCGATTGTTTTTAAGTTTAAAAGCGCAAAAGAGACGGATTTCTACCTTGTTACCACCAGATATATTCTTATTGGCATAGTTAAAATTTGTTTCCTATTTATACTTGAATTTACTATGCCATGTATTTCATTTCAAGGTGTGTGGCTTTAAACTGCAACAAAATAAATTTAGTTTATCATTTAAAAGCAATTATTTAATAATAATCTAAATATCATTATTATTATTATAATTTATTATTATTATTATTATTATTTATTATTATTATTATAAGATACATGTTTTCTGTTATTATAAAAATAAATTTAGTGTCAGCATTATGTTCAAGAGGCCAGTCGATAAAACTTGTCCTAAAGTACACAAATATTTTTATACGCAAAGAATACGCGAACAAGATAATTATCAATCCTTTATTACTAATGTTCACGTGGAAAAACAATTTAGAAACTCAGAGTCTGAATTCTGGGCATGAGCAATGGAAAATTTAGTTCATAACAATATTAATGATTTTTTAAACAATTTCAACAAAATATATGTGATTCATCGTAAATTGCAGTCCGAAAATGTAACTGGAGAATTCTGGCTTTGTTTGCATCTTGATCTTGTTAAAAAATTGTAACATGGGATGCTCCATTGAATACAAATAAAAATCGGGCACTGATCAATACATCTGTCCAATCTCAATATGCACAGTGGCCAACAAAAGGACCAGGACAAGACTAAAACAGCTAATGTATCATCTGTCCAGGAATAAAAGGGCCAGATATTAATTTTTAGTGGTCAGTCTTTGAATGTCCAAGGGTCAAGGGGTCACTTTGACCAATCTACTGACCAGTGCAACCAGCAGCCTGACTGATGTGCAGCAATTAAACAAAATTAGTTTTCCTGATTGAAGACGAGGGGCTGGGAAAAAAGATTGATTAAATTCTTTAAATGTCCGGGAATGCAATCATGGAGTAAAACAGATAGTGATCACCCAAAGAATGGATCAGTTGACCAGATTGTCAGAGTGGTGTTTTTTCTCCACCATTTCAGGAATGGGACCGGGAGGGGGGGGGCACTTGGATTGGAAACATTTTTGTGCCCCTATTTGTTCAAATTGTCTTGCGGAAAACCACTTGTCACTTGGAATTCAAAATCATATCCTGCGATTAAATTATGTATAAGCAGTGTCCTTGACAGTTATAGTAAATCAATCCATTATAAGAGAGAAAAATCCAGATTTCAATCTAAGAAAAAACTGTTTTAAAAGTTCAACTTTAAAGAACACAAATAATCGCAGTCATCACCATAACAAATGTTACAATACCCAAGGAGTGTTAATTATAGCAATACAAGCCTTGTTCTTGGAAAATGGGGCTTAATGCATGTGCTTTTTAGGAATCTTTTGTTAAAAGGAAGTCTTTTAGCGAAAATCCAGTCTGGGTGGAAAGGGTTGTCCCTTAACAGTCTGTGTGAATTGGTAAACCGCTTGTGAATTGGAACTGGAAATCATTTCCTGTGATTATATTATGTATGAGCAGTGTCTGTCACAATAGGTGAATCGTACCTTTATCATTATTTAGTCTTAAAGAAACAAAAGCTGTCAGAGGACAGCGCACTCGACTATTCGAGTGGTTGACATTATAACGTAAGCCATCATGGGGAAATTGTTCATATTCAATAATTTATGAGACGATCTTTCAAAAATATTTTATTTTATTTTTTTTTGGGGGGGGGGGGGGGGGCGGGGGGGGCGGTGGGGGGGGGAGTGAGAGGGGGTAATAATGTGGGGTGTGGTAATTTATTAGATGATGTTTAAAAAAAATGGGGGGGGGTAGGGAGGGATGGGGGGGAAGGGGTGGGGTGAGGGGGGTATAATGTGGGGTGGGGTAATTTATTAGATGATGTTTAAAAAAAATGGGGGGGAGGTTGCGGGGGGAGGGGGGGGAAGGGAGTCTGGGTAGGGGCGTGGGGTATTGTTTGGGTGGAATCCATTGTGGTATTCAGGTAAATGCTGTTTTGTCAAAGTAATAATAAAATGTGATCATAAATAAATAAATTATGGCAATTTAAGCAAAATGTTCAATAATCTGAGTGTAAAAGGGGCCATAATTATGTAAAAATGCTTGATACAGTGGTCTGCTCTTGTTTATAGGTTGAGGTCATGTTGGTTAACAAGTATGCAACATATAAAAGCAATATGTCAAAGGATATAGGAAATATTTGGGGTAGTACGCAAACTTTAACATAGATTTGTCAATAATATGCATATTCTAAGCATAAAAGGGGCAAAAATTATGACAAAATGCTTGATAGAGTTGTCTGCTCTTGTGTATAGGTTGGGGTGATGTTGGTAAACAAGTTTGCAAAATATGAAAGCAATATCTCAAGGGAAAACGAAAATAAATGGGGTTGTACGAAAACTTTAACATTTGCTGCATATTCCAAGTGGAAAAGGGTCCATAATTATGACAAAATGCTTGATAGAGTTGTCGGCTCTTGTTCATAGGTTGGGGTCATGTTGGTAAACAAGTATGAAAAATATGAAAGCAATATGTCAAGGGACAAAGAAAATATTTGGGGTAGTACGAAAACTTTAACATTTGCACGCAGATGCCGGGGTGAGTAGGAGAGCTCTGCTATATATATTTCATATATAATAGTCGAGCTAAGAATGTTAAACAAAGTACAATTGCAAAGTTCAGTGCAATCTCACAAGTAAAGTGTACCAGAGATCTCACAAGTAAAGTGTACCAGTTATCTCACAAATAAAGTGTACCAGTTATCTCACAAGTAAAGTGTATCAGTTATCTCACACAATAAGTGAACCAGTTATCTCACAAGTAAAGTGTACTAGTAATCTCACAAGTAAAGTGTATCAGTTATCTCACAAGTAAAGTGTATCAGTTATCTCACAAATAAAGTGTACCAGAGATCTCACAAGTAAAGTGTATAAGTTATCTCACATGTTAAGTGTACCAGTTATCTCACAAGTAAAGTGTACTAGTAATCTCACAAGTAAAGTGTATCAGTTATCTTACACATTAAGTGTACCAGTTATCTCACAAGTAAAGTTTATCAGTTATCTCACAAGTAAAGTGTACTAGTAGTCTCACAGGTAAAGTGTATCAGTTATCTTACACATTAAGTGTACCAGTTATCTCACAAGTAAAGTTTATCAGTTATCTCACAAGTAAAGTGTACCAGAGATCTCACAAGTAATGTGTACCAGTAATCTAACAAGTCAAGTGTGCCAGAACTTGCACAGTAGTTTACTGGATATGGTATTTGCCTAGCAACAGGATGTCCCAGGTTAAAGCCCCTCTATAATAGCGTCTTCATGACCCTCCCTAAAAACACCAGCTATTGATCTTACTCTGCAAATTAACTGTTATGTCTCACTAAGGGAAGAAGTTATAGATGCAATCTAGTTAAAACAAATGTACCGCGGTCTGGGAAAACAGGGCTTAAAGTATGTGCATAAAGTGCCGTCCTAGATTAGCCTCTGCTGTCCCAACAGGCTAATCAGGGACATAACGTTCTGATTAAACTTGCTTAAGAAAGACCTTGTTTAAACCAAAAAAAGGAGAAAGTGTCATATCTGATGAGCCTGGGCAGACTGCACAGGCTAATCTGGGATGACACTGCACAGGCTAATCTGGGATGACACTGCACAGGCTATTCTGGGATGACACTGCACAGGCTAATCTGGGATGACACTGCACAGGCTAATCTGGGATGACACTGCACAGGCTAATCTGGGATGACACTGCACAGGCTAATCTGGGATGACATTGCACAGGCTAATCTGGGATGACACTGCACAGGCTAATCTGGGATGACACTGCACAGGCTAATCTGGGATGACACTGCACAGGCTAATCTGGGATGACACTGCACAGGCTAATCTGGGATGACACTGCACAGGCTAATCTGGGATGACACTTATATGCATTAAGCTCTATTTTCCCAAAGCAAAGTTCAAATCGTTTTAAACTATTCTCACCTGCTGCGTTGGAAGGGTCTGTAGTGTGGGGCGTAGTCCACGGAACACATGGCTGCTTGAACCGGTCACCTCTCCACTGAGGCTGCAACCACAACTGGCAAGACGGCAAACAGGAATCTGCAACACATTGGAATGCAACCATGTCTTAATGCCTTAACCCTTTCCCACTTAGAAGCAAAGTCAAAATGGCTATGTGCAAACAGCATAAAACCAGAACAGCCTGCGAGTAACTCGCAGTCTGTTCAGGTTTTATTGCTGTTTGCTGCTCATCAGTACCGAAGGTTTGGAGATGAAGCCTCAAAAACTTGAATCTAGTAAGAAAGGTATTAAGTTAAATATTGCTTTCTATAAGGGACTACAAATGCGTGAAAAGACGTATCTTAGTGGTAAAGCCTTAAAAGGATTTTGTTCACAGATTTTTGATATTTTTTGAGGAAAAAAAGGAAAAATATGTCTTTACTGTATATACAGTATTTGGAACAATTTATATATACAATTTTAAAATGATTATATAGTAGGTTGCGTTCCCAGGGATTTGAACGGTGGCAAGGTCTTTGAGACACAAAATCTTTTGAGCTTAATAGATCTATTTGGCAGTTCAGACTTCCATAATTGGTGGCTGTGTATTTTTTATTTAAACCAATCCATAATAGTGCAGTTTCAACTGCTTCATAATATTAACTGTTTTAATTGAATGAAACAATATTTGATTTTCTTTTATATTTGTAAGTATATATGTTATTTAGCTTGTTTGCATATCTTGTGTATTCATATTATATATTAATTGTTTTATTGTCTTTTCTCCAAAAGGTCCAAAGAGGTTTGTCTATGAATGCGTTTGCAATAGTCTACAACTTAGATAAATTTTCTTGGGGTTTAACCCTTTCCCTCTCAGAAGCGAAGTGAAAATGGCAAACAGCATAAAACCAGAACAGCCTGTGAGTAACTCGCATTCTGTTCAGGTTTTATGCTGTTTGCTGCTCCTAAATATCTCAGGGTTGGATATGAAGGCTTTAAAACATTTATCTAGTAAGAAAGGTCTTTAATTAAATTTATCTTTCTTAGGGACTACAAATGCGTAAAAGTAGGTATCTAAGTGGTAAATGGTTAAATCTATATCAAATTAAGTTAATTCTTGACCTTTAATTTGATTCACATTTCAAATGTATTTAACTGAAGTGAGTGAGGAAACTTCTTGTAAAACACTTTTGTGATGATGAATAAGAGATCAATCTTGGAATAAACTGTTGTTTTTTATAAACAGCATCATATGCAGTTGTATCTATTGTATTTATCAATTTGGACAAATTTTAAGTATAAATAGACACTTGCATAATATATATATGCATAGTATTAAATTGATTTTAGTTAAAAACTTTATGTTTAATTTGATCTTTTATAAAATCCTCAAAAAATGAAACCGAGTCACTGCGTGCATGAACATAGTTTTAAAATAGTCAAAATTATAAAAAAAATACCATCCCTGTTCATAAATAAATCAATAAAATTGCTTATTATACCAAAATTATAGACATAATACTACAAAAAATATATCCATTCCAGAACATGAAATTAAATGTTGTATTCCAAATTCACATAATACAGTGTTTTATAAACATTTAATATATAGCAATTTCACAAACACATTTTTTTTAATTCTCAAATTTGCAAATTTATAATTGAGAATTGCAAATTATTGAAATGCAAGACTAAATTGACAATGCAAAATATATTAAATATACCTTAATTTCAATAAGAATAATTAAAAATAAAAGTTTTTGCATTTCAATAAAAGATCTTTACATTTTACTGGCATCAGTAAATCAATTCAGCCACTACCCTTCTGCATAATTGATATTAGAACATTTTAGGCAAAATTGTAGTTTTGTCTTTATAAATATATAATTAAATAACCAAATAGTGCAATTATTGTATAATTATTATAATAAGAAGAAATAACATGATTTTTTTAAATATTTTCTTCAGTAATGGCATATATTACAAAAAACAGCAATTTGGGCATTTAAAAAAAGATTTACTTTATATATGTTTATCACAATATAATTTAATTGATTTACAAATTGTTTTGCTGTTGTTGTTTTTTTATGTACTTTTTAATTGAAATATAAAATAACAGAATGATACTTACATATTGATTATCTTATTTGGTATCAAATATACATCCAACAAAAAAGAGAACACATATTGTCCCAATGTTTTTATTAAAATGGATGTAATTGAAATATTATAAATAAATCGCAGCTTGATTCTTGATTTATTAATTTTATTTTACATAATGAACATTTTAACAGTCATCATTCAGATCTGCTTATCTAATTCCCAATCCTGGTTCAATTCACTTCTCAGATTTCTTTATTTTCATTGATGGTCACTTTTATGAGGCATTAAGATGTTGTTGCTTGACCATTGGTCAGTTAGAGTATAAACTGCAGTGGTCAGTTGGACTGATTACTCTGTGGGCCTATGCTGGGCTGGCCAAAGGACATTCAATGAAAAGATTGCTTTTGTGGGGTTAGGAAGGTTTAAAAAAAACTGAGAACTTCAACACTTAGAAACATCAGTTTGTTAAACTCATGAAAGTCAATCCCTCATACATAGCCTGAAAAAAAGACATGAATGTCAATCCCTTGTCATGATTCCCCCCTGCTTGGAAAAACGGACATAACTTCATCATAGCCCTTTGGAAAAAAATATGCCAAGAAATCACACTACAAAGAGGGACATATCTCATAAGCCCATCATTAATCATAGAATTTCAAGTTAAGATGGCCTCTACATTGCATGCCCTTCCATAATCTTGCTTTCAAAAAGCTTACACATTTTTGCACAAACAATGTGCACTCTAGATGACAATCCTGTACCTATGAGAAGTATATGAGCAACTAGAAAATGTCAAGCCGCAAACAGTGTTTAACGATACAATACATGGCATGTTCTGGAAAAGACACACATAAAGAAAGAAACTAAACATGTGTCGGTAGCGGAGACAAATAGCCCAACATTCCAACCACCACTATTGTCACAAAAAGGTTCTTTATGGCAAACTTTGACTGTTGACCTCCAAGTGTGACCTTGACCTTCGAGGTAATGAGATTGATAATACATGCTTCAGTCTTCTCATGGTAGTTATTTGAGTTAAGTTGTTTTTAAATTGAATGATGAATGAGAAAGTTTCAGCCCGGCAAAGCTCACAGTTTTAAGGTAAAATTTAACCTTTGAGTGACCTTGACCTCTGAGACAGAGAGGCTGATTTTACACAAACAATTCCATCTCCTAATGGTGGCCATTAGCAGGGAATTAAAGGCCTCTTCCTGATAAAAAAAAATCTGCAAAACCAGGCAGTTTTTCTCTACAGTAAAACTTACAACTTTTCAAATTCACAAATCAACTATTTAAGAGTTATTTCTTCCCAAAATATATACACGAAGACCTTCTTCCCATTGAAAAGAGAAGACATTTTAAAATATCATTAGGAAAAACAAAGTTACAGTCTCGACATAGCCATGGGCGTCCGCAGGAATTTTCCTAGGGGGGGTAAAGGGGGGTTTTCTCCCCCTTTGTGCAGCCGTAGGCGTAGAAAATTTTGAGAATAAGGCCAGATAATGGTGCATCATGAAGTATATCTGGAAGGTTACAAGTTAGTATTTGGAATTGATAAATTGACTGTATTGGCGTAGGTGATACCTATTTTTCTCTCCTTTGATCATAGTGACTTTTCTCATGTAGAATCTAAATACAATTTCTGACGCACATAGGGACTGTGACAGCAAACATTAAGTATTTCAGAGAGAACTCTAAGAGAAGACGGCTAGTTCCGAACACACCATTGTAGAGCGAAACAAGGTGGACTGCAAAGTAAAAAAGCATACGAATCTTTGCTAACCATTTCATCGAAATACGTCGTCAGTTAAAATATATAACGCAAAACGAACAGAATACAAAAGGACGACAGACTACACATCAGCTATGGACGGCAAGTGGAACAGTGACATTTGTGATAACGCTCCACATAATAGCCAAATATTCGTCCATTTTAGAGCCCATAACGCAAGTACTTCAGGCTGTTCAATAAGACATAATCTGTGTAAAAAAACACGTTGAAAACCTGACATCGATGTTTACCGATCATCTAGAAAATGCGGATTCGATTTTCGCGGAGGATATATTCGGTCCGGCATTAAAAACAGCCAAGGATATTGGTGTTATAATGACAATACCACGGCAATGTGGCCGTCAAGTGACCGAGAAAATGTTGGTGGAACCAGTGAAGAATAATATAGACGCACGATTTATATTCCGTACATGGACTCACTGATCCAGTCTCAAGGAAGCAGATTTTCATAATCTAATATGACTGCGTTCATGTTATATCAACTCCATCCGTACCGCATCAAAATTTCAATTGATCAGACTATAAAGATTCAGTCCTAACCATCGACGAATTTTATCAAATCAATAATTTTGAACAAGACGCTTTGTCATGGTACAACAGGAACAAGAAGATATCCATCAAACAGAATGAGTAAGATTTTGTTGACTATGTCAAAAAACGGATTTGTTTCCGGCGTGCGTTAGGTGATGATCATATTATTAACCCTGCCCCCACCACTTGTACGGTGGAACGATCATTTAGCACGTTGAGACGAGTCAAGACATGGCTAAGATCCACCATGTCCGACGACAGGCTCTCAGGATTATGCATGATGAAGTTCAAAGGGATCGGATCAACACTGACAGGAGTATTTTTATTAAGAAAATAATCGAGAAATTCAGCAGAGACCCACATCGCCTTCACTTCCTATTTAGGGATTGAATAAATGTTGATTGTTAATAAATTGACTTCTCCGCACGAATGAATCATGTTTGAAACATGAATCATGTTTGAAACAATGTTTTGAGAGTTAATAATAATAAATTGTGCAATAACCGCATCCATGACTTGTTTACATATACATGAGAGTTGATGTTCGTGTGAAACTAACCAGGGGTCATTCTTACCCTACTGTAGTCAATATAAATTGCCGCCTTAAGTCTTTTGATGATTTTTTCTTTGGCAGACTCTTGGTTCAGATTTATTCTGAACGCGAATTATTTCAGCTAACCCTACTGTTATTGTTCAATTCAGGAATCATAATTGTACACGTATAGATTTTTCCATATTCAACTATCTTTTTCGCTCATCAATTTTCCAGGGGGGTCAGTTGACCCCATTTGCCCCTATGTGCGGACGCCCATGGACATAGCAGAATATGCAACGGTATTCGCCATTCCTTCTTTTGGTCGTTCCATTTTTTTATGGCCACATTCCCGCAAAGGCATATCGACAACTAAGGGGCGTAACTTATTAAAGTATATGACGTGATAGAATCAAACTGAAACTGTACAAACAATGGAATTATGAGTGTCAATTTATCAGTATGGACATTTTTGGTGACAATCACTTGTCTTTAACATGCTTAATATGTTTAAGTGAGGTCAGTTGGAACTTACTTCCAAGATGGCGTAGTTTTCGTGTATTTCTACTTATAAATTAGTCTATAAAAAAAATCATACTTCATAAAACTACGCTCTACTCTCTGTGAATGATTTGTATTTTGCCTTCGTCGTAGTAATGATCATCATATACGTATTAATCATAAATGGGTTCGGTTATTTTTCCACATTACTTTACGCACATGCATTAAGCCCTGTTTTCCATGTGCGCGGCTCTTACACATATTTCACCGTGAAAACACGGGCATTTGTGATATTTACATGGTTAACACTGGCGCGTGCTTACATAGGCGCTCGATGGCAATGTTTTATTTATTTATTTATTTTTTGTTACCCGTTGTTTATTATAATGCATACACATACTAAATCAATAAAAATCTTCTAACAAAACGTCTTCTTAAAAAAAAGATAGTTCGACTATGTACATAGATTGTGACATAGATCTATGTACACATAGTCGAACTATCTTTTTTTTAAAGACGTTTTGATGATGATGATGATGATTATTATTATTAGTAGTAGTAGTAGTAGTAGTAGTAGTAGTAGTAGTAGTAGTTGTAGTAGAAGTAGAAGTAGTAGTAGTAGTAGTAGTAGTTGTTGTTGTTGTTGTTGTTGTTGTTGCTGTTGTTGTTGTTGTAGTAGTTGTAGTAGTAGTAGTAGGATGAAACTGATAATGAAGCTTGTTGTACGGGGGGCGGGGGGTTACTCCTTGCGTCTATCGCAATCACGGGTGTCTACTCACAAGTGAGTATATGCGACCCCGCTGGTCAGTTAGGGGTCAGGGGTGGGGTCAGAGGGCGACACGTAAGCGTGGCTTTAATCTCAGATACAGCCCTTCATCTTGACGCCCCTTTCATAGGGAATTTGGGGGCCGGATTTGACAATCAACATGCGGCATGCACTGTCTAATATTTTTATATCACTAACATGTTTTTAAGTCACTGATTAACGGTGTTAACACTTAGGTTGAGAACTGTTTTTTAAAAGGTATTGCTTTTATTTTTTTCATCTTAAAATAATTATTATTAGCCAAGTAAGGGAATGACTTGACAGTAAAGCTTTCTTCTGCAAGCGAAGCTTGATTTCTCCCAACATTAAAAAAATAAGACAATCCCTTTAACCTCCCATGGACAATTTTAAAATATGTGTAAACTTTGTGGAATCAGTGTTCGAAATTCAGATTTTCAAGTAATAGCCCAAATTCTTATACACATATATAAAAAGTTAAATTTCTTACTAGCCCTACAATATAAAAATTTTAATTACCACTAGCTCGAATGGATTTTCACTAGCCAAAACCCTTAGGGCTAGTGTGAATTTCGCATACTGTGGAATATTTAGAAATCGTCCATTTTAAGAATAGTGAGCAGTGAATGATTATTACTTCTGTTTAATGAATGAATGTTAAATAATAATAATAAATCATGAACACCAGGAGAGAACTACATGTATACGAATTTTCGAAACAAATATGAAAAAGACCTATAAAAACGCAACAATGCCGAATATGTATAACGGTATAACGGTAATGATATATTATAGGAAATAGTTCACAATACAAACAAATCGACATTCGACAGAAAACACACATATATTTTATATCGTTAACATGGCATGCCAAACGAAATGTGTGTACACATTTATTTGTAAAACAACAACAGAAACTCGCTAAAATATTTGATATTGAAAAAAAAAACAATCGACGATATCTTTTTTATTAATTAAAAAATTTTCGGGTTGCTTTTCCACTACTAATATTGTTGTTGTTTTTTCCACAGATCAACCAGCAAACATGCCAACTTGTCATAGCCACAGATAATCACATAATTCGCGATATCTAGTCCTAGTATTGGGGAATCAGTGAAACCCCGATTTGAAACCGATATGATAATTATAACTCTCCGCTCAATTGAGAACACTTCGGCCCAACTTCTGGCCCTTACAAAACGCAATGCATCATCCCTTTCATGACTTACCACGCCCCATCGGACCCTCAAGGGGCCAGTGTGACCTTTTTATTGATTTGACCCCGCGTTGCGGTGTCAGTGCATTCCCAACGACTCGATGGTGTTTTGCGCACCAATTAGAAGTGGGGAAATATAAAAAAACGTCGCGTGCCCCTTTTGTGCAAAAAGCTGTTATAAGGGGATGACCCCTAGATCCCTGTGACCCCGACGAGTTATGATATCAAACTGACATCTAGGGGTCCCACCTGCTTCGCAGTTGATGGAAAAGCGCAAAAAGGGGCTGTGTAGTTGACCCCTTTTCACCCCTGACTATTAAAGGGTGATTATTTTGTTAACATACCTCTGGGATCTCAATCTGGGAGACAAGAAGCCTCGTTGTTGTTTAATACAGTCGTGCATGGCTTGTCATTAAAATATATGTTGTATGTGTACACATTCTACTTTAGGGATATCTTTATTTGCTGTGTCTCAAGGAACGTCGTATATAAAATAATATCTTAATCCTTAAAGTCGCCCCATCTGACATCTTTTTGAACTGTTAAAATATATGTGCGTCTTTCTTAATACGTGTTTGTTTTAGAAGCATCGGCTAAAAACTATCATTTACTTATTTATTACTTATGTTTTATTTTAATAAAACATTCAAAATAACAATCTTCAAATAGACACATCACTATAGAACAAAAGCATTTGTAAAATAAAGACAAATCCACCATTTTATACCGAACCTTATGTTTCGAGCATGGTACCTAAAATTAATGTTTTATTTTGAAGGTCGGTCAAGAAGTAGATTGATTATGCAAGAAGATATTTATGGAACATGTGATAATATGCGTAGGCAACGTAGGCAGTAAAACAGTTGATCCCATTTTCTGTTTACAGCTATCAATATGCGTAGGCATCGTAGACAGTAAAACAGTTGATCCCATTTTCTGTTTACAGCTATCATATGATTTTTTTTTGCAATAAAAATACCATCCTCTTTGTTTTTTATAAAAGACGATGACCTTTGTCATTCAGAATTTTTATATGATGTCTTAAGAACAATAAACTCCTGTTTATCGTTTTAAGAAGGTTGTCTCATGAAACATGAAAAATGTCGTAGAATGTATACTAAACGCGCAGGCAAATGCGTGACGACACTTCCTTATAACGGAATATTCCTTGCAAGCGTCCAGTGTCGTCCCTGACAAGCCTCTGCTAATGAACCGCCTTCTGTGAAAACTGGGTTTAATGCATGTGCATAAACTGTCGTACCAGATAAGCCTGTGCAGTCCACACAGGCTCCTCAGTAACGACAATTTAATGCACATGCATTAAGCCCAGTTTTCCCAGAACGCGGCTCATTTGTAGAATTTGTGGTTGTGCACTGTTAAAGAACGTTTAGCCTGTTTTTTAATTGGGCTTGTCATTTTGTGTGGGCGAACACGTTGGTGTCCAGATTTATAACCTTAATGTTTGCAAAAGTGGTGCTACAAACACACACTGGCTTCATATGTTCTAGAAAAACCTGGTTTAAGGAAAACAAAATGAAAGGACGTCATTTCAACTTACGCGCAAAAGTAGACCTAGCATTAAAATGAGCCTCGCTCTGGGAAAACAGGACTTAATGCATGTTCAAAAATGGTCGTACCAGATAAGCCTGTGCAGTCCACACAGACTGGATTTTCGTGTAAAAGCGACTTCCTTTAAATGAAAAATTTCATAAAAATCGGAAAGTGTCGGCCCTGATTAGCCTGTGATGATTGTACAAGCTCATCTGGGATAACTCTATATGCACATGCACTAAGCCCCGTTTTCCTCAGAGGGCGGCATAAGTACATGGTTATAAGATTGTGGAATTTATTCGATGCAGATCATCATAATCATCATCATCATCTTCTTCTTCTTCTTCTTCTTCTTCTTCTTCTTCTTCTTCTTCGTCTTCTTCTTCTTCTTCTTCTTCTTCTTCTTCTTCGTCGTCATCATCATCATCATCATCATCATCATCATCATCATCATCATCATCATCATCATAATCATCCTCCTCCTCCTCATCATCATCATCATCTTCTTCTTCTTCTTCTTCTTCTTATTCTTCCTCTTCCTCTTCTTCTTCCTCTTCTTCTTCTTCATCGATCCTCCTCCTTATCATAATCATCATCATTTTTTTCATCCCAAATCATATTCTTCCTCGTTGTCATCATTATTATTATCATCAATCATAATCATCATCATCAATCATCATCATCATCATCACCGTGAACATTTTGTCGGGTCAAAGGAAGTTCAATAAAAAGGTAGTTAAGTATGTAAAAAAAATTAATTAAAATGCTTTTTATCAAACAGAACAGAAAAATGAACGACGCACCGACGTTACATTTCGCACGTGTAGGCCGCATTTTGCGTACAAATCGGTGACCTTCGAATATGCTTTATCATGTAAAGATTTGAACTCAATTGAATTGCAGATTCAGTTGAAAAGTTGAAAAGTGCAAAGAGCGAGTATTAATAGCCCTATTATCATTGAGGATGTCTTTGTTTTAGCAATAAATACTGAGTTATTCCATCAAACACATTAATTGTTCGAGTGGCCGGTTTTTGTGCCGCGCTTCATTGCAGATGTGACAAATGTATTCCACGAGACACTCAAAGTAAATGGTCACCAATTGGCAAACATAGTTCACAACTGGATTCAACCGCTATACTATGTGAAAACATACTTTATATGGGCCGCGCTCTGTGAAAATGGGGTTTAATGCATGTTAGTTAAGTGTCGTCCCAGATTAGCCTGTGCAGTCCGCAGGCTAAGGATTTTTCTTCAGATTCTAACAAGTGACTCGCTGATCTTTCTGTATTTAAAAAAGCCCCGAAGTGGAAAATTTCGGCTTAATGCATGTGCTTAAATGTCATCCCGGATTAGCCTGTGCAGTCGTAATGGACTGTGCATTTAACGCTTTTATGATATGCTCCCCTTACAGGTAGTCTTTTCTTAGCGAATATCCGATTAAGGCGATAGTGTCGTCCCTGAATATTCTGAGCGGACTGCACGTGCTAATCTGGGACGACACTTACCGCTGAGCGGACTGCACGTGCTAATCTGGGACGACACTTACCGCTCATGCATTAAGTCCAGGCGGACTGCACGTGCTAATCTGGGACGACACTTACCGCTCATGCATTAAGTCCAGGTGGACTGCACTTGCTAATCTGGGACGACACTTACCGCTCATGCATTAAGTCCAGTGTTCCCAGAGCGAGGCTCATAAGACTACAACTGTTGCTTTAAGCTACCAACGGAACAAAAGAACCGAGCAGCAACAAACCATTGTGAAGTATAGCTCTTAATGTAAAGGGACATTTTCACAGATATTGGCATGTATTGAAATTTGCTTTATTAAATGCTTTGACTTTGATAAATGTAAACCTTTGAACTAAACAGCTCAGTAAAAACGTGAATAAAAGTAAAGGAAGAAAAAAGTTACCCACAAATGAGTTCAAACCACTGACCATTGGAGTAAGTCAAACACTTTAACCACTCGGCCAACTGTACTCATACAATTATTGGTGTATTTTATAAACTATTTAAGAAATCCTCGTAATATCACAAACTATAACGATAACAACAGAACTCTCCTAATTATTATATCGTTTCGCGTTTGTAACGCTTTATAATTTTCAGCTTTGTACATCGTTAAAAGATGTATATAATGGATATTTTAGAGCATGGTAAACGTTCAGTATTGCGGTTTTGTCGCAAATACCATAGCTACAACGAAAATTTGCAAATCTGAAACTCTTTTTTTTTTCAATTTTGTCAATTTACCAAAACGTGAAAAGGTCCCGTTTTTAAGCGAAACCATGTTTAGGTTTATGTTAGAATCGAGCATAAAATGTATTTTCTTGTTAGCTTGTTGAAAGAACCAGTAATAGTTTCTGCCAAAGACAGGCTCGCTCTTCCAATGTTCACTGACGTGGAAAATGTATTCCATGCCGTGGAATACTGCACACTACATTAGGTCGGCGTCACTCAAAACGACATATTTATCTGCAGAGCCGGTGTCCATGTCCGCACATTATTTGTGTATAAACAGCATATATAATTGTTTTTATTAATTTATGATCAATTTCCATTTTTAAATTAATTACCATGAAACCAATATCTATCGTGATAGCAAAAGAAGTTTTGCGTATTTTAGTACAACCTACGGTACATGATAGTGAATTGTTTAGGATATTTTTTTCGAGTTATAGTTCACAAAATAAGACTTTATTTTAGAGTCATGGGAATAGAATGCACAGACATATATTTTTTAAAGTAAACTGCAAAAACCGTGATCATGCACCATTTCCACGGTGGGGTACTCTATATATGAAGTATATCATGCACCACTTCCACGGTGGGGTACTCTATATATGAAGTATATGTCATGCACCACTTCCACGGTGGGGTACTCTATATATGAAGTATATCATGCACAACTTCCACGGTGGGGTACTCTATATATGAAGTATATGTTCACCACTTCCACGGTGGGGTACTCTATATATGAAGTATATCATGCACCACTTTCACGGTGGGGTACTCTATATATGAAGTATACACGGTGGGTACTCTATATATGAAGAATATGTTTGCACCACTTCCACGGTGGGGTTCTCTATATATGTAGTATATGTTCACCACTTCCATGGTGGGGTTCTCTATATATGAAGTATATCATGCACCACTTCCACGGTGGGGTACTCTATATATGAAGTATATGTTCACCACTTCCACGGTGGGGTACTCTATATATGAAGTATATGTTTTTGCCATGGTGTGCGACCTAAGATCTTAAAATATCGAAAATAGCAGAGAAGTTGACTACAAACTTTCAGTGACCACAGTGTGGACCGGTCAGTTGACGCTCATAATTGAGTCGAGGCCGTATCGGCAACGTGTCAGTTGACATAAAATATAGCCGTCCTTATCAGCGAAAACACAACAACCAATATGTTTTGCGTTATTTTTAACGTCGTGACCTCTGCATGCTATTTGTTTGGCTAATGGAACGTTGATAAGGGCCGAAAATCGATTTGATTCAAATTAAGAATCTTTCAAGCATTGATTTATGACATTTCGATATAGTTTATCTAAAACATGTATCCATACGCATTGTAATTTGGTGTTTTAGACTTGCTGGGGTATTCTAACGTTTGTAATTTATGTCTCTTCGCGCAATCACACGAACTACTTTTTTATTTTAAAGAGACCTTTTTCACGTTTTCGCAAATTGTCAAAATTAAAAAAATGTTACAGATTCGCAAATTTTCGTTTAATTAATGATATTTGTGATAAACAGTTATACTGAACATTTACTATGCTCTAAAATATCCATTATATGCATCTTTTGTCGATTAAAAAACCCAAACATTATAAAGCGTTCCAACGCGAAACGATTAAAAACTTTGGCGAGTTCTGTTGTTGTCGTTATATTTTGTGACACTACGAGTATTGCTTATATAAAATATAAAATACATCATTCATTATATGAACACGGATTGCCGAGTGGCCTAAGCGTTAGACTTTTACTCCAGGGTACAGTCGTTCGAGCCCAGTGGATTTTTTTCTTTACTTTTTTTTCTTTCTTTAATTTTATTCTCGTTTTTTTACTGGAGCTTTTTAGATCTTATGTTTTCATTATTCAATATAAAGCATTAAATGACAAACTTCGATACATTCCAAAATCTGTGAAAAGGTTCCTTTAAAGGTTAGGCAATACTTAAACTTTGTCGGCTTCTTTCTTACAGGATTAGACGGCATGTAATTTATAGTTTGCATACATTTCTGATTTAATATACGAATTACCGTTTATCAACTAGAGGTAAAACTATGAGTAATGCGCTTTGTCCAGTTTGAAAAGCCGTTGCATACACTTAAATTCATTCAAGCGAAGGCATGGCTTTAATTGAAAATAAAGATCAATATAAATATGAGCCTTGTTCTGGGAAAACTGGGCTTAATGCATGTGCGTAAAATATCGTGTGAGATGAGTGACGCTCGATTGATCATTTTCGTCTCGGGTACTATTTAAAAGTACCACAGGTACTCTAAAGTATACTTTAATGTACCCCGCTTACGGAAAATATACTACAACGTGCCTGGCCAATTAGACTGTACCCGAGTTATATTCTCGCCCTAAATCCGATGTCGTAAATCGCGCTACGGAATACGAACACAAAATTATCTTTGAACAAAACCTGCCTTAATATGCGTTTTGGGTATGAGTTTCAATAATATTGAGGTTATTTTACAAAATATTGACATACATATGAACATAATTATTTTGTTAAGCCGACAACGACAAATTAAGCGTTAGAATTCCCGGGTACGTTCAAATATATTATTATCCGTTCCCGAAGTTCATTTAAGTAGTACCCGAGCCGACAAAGACCAATCGAGCAATAGTAACGACAGGAGCCGCGGCCCACTATTTTTAGCATTATCCGTTCTACGAGAGTACGTTGTGTGTGTGTGTGTATTTCAAGATGTGTATGGTCCCTCCGCGCCGGATGCGTCATTACGTGAACGAAGTGTGTCCCGGCACTCCTGAAAGGACCTCATACACGTCTGAATACACACAGTTGCTCCAGTGTGTGTGTGCCGAAACGTCAATCAAAAATAATTGTCATTTACTTTTTTGAAGTTCTTTCGTGCCGGAGATCTGGGAGAACTCTTACCAACGAATCCTAGATAATTAGTGATATTTTACAATGTAAGCGTGGTCTTTTGTTATCGAAAAGGAGAGGATGGGTGCGAAAACAGAACCAGTGTCATCTAAGTAAAGAGGTCTTAAGCACCGGGACACCATCCAAAAATTCGAATATGTTGCCTATTAAAACTAGTCGTTTTCTTTTAGAAAATCTTGAACACTCTTCCAGGATGGGAATCGAACCTGGGATGTTTCTTGAATCCGCGATCTCTCGAACATGGGGGCTAGGCGAACACCATATACAGTAAGAAATTAAAAGCCGTTATTCATTGACTTTATTAAGAGGCACAATTTAGAGGACCACATACAAAAGGTTCAAACACATTTGCTAAGTTAAATTTTTACAGCTATTTAATCTAATTTGTATCCCGAGTTATGAAAGATATACACCTATAGTATTGTCAAATTGTAAAACGTATGTCTTTATTTCAATAATTCAATTATAGTTCAATATTTTTCAAGAGGTACGTTATACATGAACTTATCTCTGAAACGTCTGAAGTGATGCAACAAGCGGCGGCCCCAAGAATTGGCAGCTTCCGACGGCCCTTGTAGGATAACACAATTAAATCAATCGTAAATTCCGAAAAAAATCATGCAGAAACCAAATGGCAATAGGTAAAATACCCCTGACAATTTACTATTTCTCGAAGCTTAATTCTCATCGAAAGTACATGTATTTGTTCAGTCTCTAATTAGTTTTGCGAAATCAAAACTGTATTTAATGAAGCGACATACGTTCATTATCGATGTTCTCTTGTCATCTCTGTTTTATGTATAATATCATATCTCGTAGCTTGTTTTATGACCATCAATAATCAAATCATACCCGCCATTTCGCTAACTAACAAATACAGAAACTAAGAAATAAAGAAACATCTCATTTGTGGCTGATTAAATGAACACTGTTATTGAAATTTGCTGGAATGACATTTTGTCAAATGAGTACGAAATTATGTTATACAAATTTGAAATAGCATTGTATTAAAATGTATATCAGGAACAAACACCACCACCACTACTGCTGCTGCTGCTACTGCTACTACCAATGTTATTGAAGCCCGCTGGATGACATTTTATCAAATGATAACGAAAAAATAACGTTATACAAATACAAATATGAAATAGCCTTGTATTTGTTAAAGATGTACATCAGCAACTAACTCTACTTCTACTGCTCTGCTGCTGCTACTTCTACTACTGCTGCTGCTGCTGCTGCCATCACCACCACCACCACTACAACCACCACCACCACCACCACAACCACCATCACCATCACCACCACCACCACCACCACCACCACCACCACCACCACCACCACCACCACCACCACCACAACTTCCACCACCACCACCACCACCACCACCACCACCACCACCACCACCACCACCACCACCACCACCACCACCACCACCACCACCACCTTTTACTACTACCATTATTTTATCAGCAGTATTATCATTTTTTATATCGGCATCAGTTATTTCGCAATGGCTTCATGATTCCCGGCGAAAACATACAGCATTTTTTTCTGACATCAATGTGACCTCTGACGACACATGTTCAGAGCGGTTACGCAATTTCCACCAGCTGGCATCGCGTTTTCAGCGGCATTAGTCTTCGAATTTATCGAAACATCGCAACCAGTCAAAGGCGATTATAGCGAGATCGCGTGCGTACTCGTCTTCCCAAATCCCTTGAAGTTCACAGGGGCATGGCGATTTCCGGGAAGAGGTTTGAAAACGGGAAGCACTAAAATGCGGGCGATTTAGCTGAACATGGCTGGCGATTTATTAGGGGAAAAACTTGCGTTGTTTCATAAAGTTATGAACATAAGCGGTAATATGTCAATTAAATTTATTGTCCCCTACCGGTTTCACCGGAGGGGACTTATGGTTTGCGCTCTGTGTGTCCGTCAGTCCGTGTGTCCTGCGATAAATTTTAAAGTTCTTAATATTTTTTTTCATGAAACTTGAATCATGAATAGATGGCAATATTGACTCTATGCACGTCCTTTAATTTCGTCCCTACGTCAAAAATGTTCTGGTTGCTATGGCAACAAACAAACAAATATTCTGACAAGGGTAGGGGACATATATTGCTTGGCAATAGTCTTGTGCATAATATTAAATATTGCATGTTTCATAGGTGAACTATATGCAAATACTCGCAGTGCTGGTATAAAACAATGATCTACGAGAAGATGCAGATCAAATAATGAATTTTTTTTGGACCAAAAACTGTTTAAAACTTTTAAAAAAGGCATTTCGGTTATTATACATAATAAAACAATTAACACACATACAGTTAATGAAACAGTTCCACTTTTCGATCAGATTCGAAATATTTCGATGAATGTATGAACATATTTTGAAGCAGTATACAGATATACATGTTCGTACAATGTCGTCGTATAAGGTATACATTTTTCAATAGAAATTTAACATGTTTTGAGATTTTTTTATTAACACAGTTGCTTGCGGTTTCAAAGGTGTGTTCCGAAGAATCGATTTTTCCACTGGCGGCCATCATAATCGTAATGTTATGGTATGATAAAAGAGCTCTGCCTGTTTGGCCAATTTAATTGATTATGGACATATGTTTCTCACCATCATATTTGTGTCAAATAACTGAGTGTCGCTTTGTGAAAATGGGGGTTTAATGCATATGCGTAATGTGTTGTCCCAGATTAGCATGTGTTGTCCACAAAGGACTTATCAGAGACTTTCCGCTTTTAATGATTTAAAAAAGGAAGTCTTTCTTATAAATAAAATCCTGTTTAGGCTTTACGTACCGTCCCTTGATGGACCCCTGCGGGCCCCGTTTTCCTAAAGCGAGGCTAAAATAGTTTAGCAAAACAGTTTTAGAAGGGTTTTGCATATACAAATCTATGGTGTGTTGTTTTGGAGAATCCCAGAAAATTTAAAAGGAAACATGTAATACCATAGGCATGCATAGTACAAATATAAAAGAGTGATTCGAATTTCAAGCAGTCATGAAAAATATCGCCGTTTCTTCACAAACAAACTTAATTTGTAAGATGTTTGAATGATCATTTAAATTCAGCATGCGCACTGCTTAATGGATCTTAAACATAATGTTTCTCGAAACTGACCTATACGCTGAGAAGGTTTAATGGGTTATGTGTTTTAAAATGAGTCGTGTTCTGAAAAAACTGTGCATAATGCATTTGCTTAAAGTGCAGTCCGCACAGGCTAATCAGGGACGACACGTTCCGCTTTTATTACATTTTTCGTTAAAATGAAGTCTCTTCATAGGCGGAAAGTGTCGTCCCTGATTAGCCTGTGCGGACTGCACAGGCTAATCTGGGACGACACTTTACGCATATGCATTGCGCCCAGTTTTCTCAGAACACGACTCAAATAGTCATCTATTTACGTATCGCCTGTACACCGTCAACGCTTAATTATATACAATTGAACAAAATAAGTCACACTTTCATAACCCATGGACTCATTGTAAGGCAAGTCTCTTTGGCTAATAAATGTCATTTCGTTTTCTTTGATACCGTTCTACCACCAGAGAAACCACGCTTCCCCGAGTCCCTGTGGAATAGCAATAAAACACTAAAGCGCTCACAAAAGCTGAAGTTTTTCACCCGGCAGGGCACACTGACCAGACAACGCGCTTCAAATTACAAGAAAAAGAGCTGTTATTAATATTTTACAAAGGTCATGGTGTTTTCTGACCCGAGGGGCAAAAGTTCAACTCATCATTATTGAACGTTAGTTATACTTTGCTTGACGCATCTTAAAACATTAACCATATGGCGCAGTTATCATCCGAAAAGCAGCTGTCTCGCAAAATAGCGCGCGGGGCGAATGTAACCCTGTGTTCCTCCGCGACACGGCGTCAGTAGAGATGCGCTTCAAAGTTGGACGTGGTTTGAAAATTGATCGAATAAGTTTTTTGCTAAAAAAGATATAAGTTTACCATAACATTTGTTTGTTAAACTAACATTGTTTACAGAAAGATTTACACGAATTACACATGTTTTATTGTAAAATGATAATACATTAATTTAAACGCTAAAAATTAAATTGGGCAGCTCTCCTCTTGAATCCATATACCAGCTGAATATGGATTAAAACGATCGTTCATTGATAAAATTGAACTAAAAGATATTGTTTATAAAAAGCAAACTGGCTTCATCGCCTTTTAAGTTTAAATTCATGAAACTGGAAAAGAACTCTAACATCATTATGTAGATTTGTAAATTCAATCAAATCATGCATTAAACATAAGAAAATTATTATATTATTTAAGGTGGTAAAAGATATTCATAATACTGTGTTAATGTTTTTTAAAATCTTATTCTTTATGACAGTAACTAAGTTTTATATTGTAGATAAAGACGCTTAATACATCGTGACCGCTCGTATTTCTGTTACACGCATTACATCCTTTTTACATTGAAATACAAAGCCATTTTAATATTGAATATTGTTATATTCATTATCAATTAAAATGTAATCAATGTGGATTTCAAATGTTTCGGTTTAAAATATGCAACATATATTGGGATATATCAACGATATGCTAGCTATTAGATCTTTAAATCTACTTTGTTTTCCGTCTCAAATACAAGATATGCATACAATTACAACTTTTTCTCATCCGACACGCGATAAAACAAATAGCATGTTAGTCTTATTTGCCATGACAATTTTGATTTTGTAGTAATTATTGGGCAATTATTCAAGGCAGAAAAGTAACCACTTTGCCCTCCCGATCAATTTATTTTAACCATTAAGTTGTAATTCCCCTGATAAAACTCGACTTGAATTGTTACTCCCAACACACTTTAGCCGTTGCAAAGTATATTGGACTCTAATGGACATCCATGATTACGCCTAAACGATCAAATGTCGAAATTATGCAATTTAAAATGAATAATTAATGAACGAACCGCGTTACAAGTAAAACTGCACCGGTCATCGGATACTCAATGTCCGAATCATTGATTAGTGTTTTGATAAACATTTTCCTTTGTTTTCTACCAACGAATGGCATTGATTTATAGAATCAGATAAACAGCTCGAATTAATTTCTGTAGGCAATGATTAGTGGCAAGGGAAACATTAATAAAGCCATTGTCGTTCACGCAAGCCAATATTTAAAATCGTTGTCCAATAGTAATACGCGAGAATAGTCACATTTGACATGTAGAGACTTGAAATTGTGGGGAAAAATATGTCAAAAAGTGCACATTTGATTTAAAGTCTCAGTCCATGTATAATATGATAGCGTTATTACCAGAAATGTCGTCGACACATGAACGCATTGCGAAAATATCTACCTTTTAAAAGAGCAACGTTATATGAATGCAATTAATCATTCGCATGGGACAAATAGTGTCTATTTGTGAAAGTAACGTTGCTTTTTTATAGAGCTTTTCACAGATTCTGGCATGTATTGAATTTTGTAAGTAAATGATATAAATTGATAAATGCAAAACATTGGAACAAAATAGCTTCAGTAAAAAACTATAACTATAATTAATGAAAGAAAAAAACGTAATTATTATCGGGGATCGAACCACTGACCCTTGTAGTAAAATACTTTCACATATACTTCTCGGCCACTGGGTGTGTTGTATTTATACAAGCAATCCTCGTAGTGTCACAAAATATACCGATTACAACAGAACCCTCCAAATAATTTAATCGTTTCGCGTTTGTAACGCTTTATAAATTTCAGGCTTTAAACTAGTAAACAGATGCATATAACAAATATTAAAGTGCATGGTTAATGTTCATTATTACTATCATCGCAAATATCATAACTACAACGAAAACTTGCGAATCTGAAACATTGTTTTCCAATTTTTTAAATTTACCAAAACGTGAAAAGGTCCATTTGAATTAAATGCTAATGTTGGTGTAATTGTGATGCCTGCAGTTCAACGTGTTTTATTTTGCGAGACTTTTATAACTCCAAACTTATTTATTTGTGGCTTGGATGAACTATTGCAATGAAAACATATGGGCCGTGCTCTGTGAAAATGGGGTTTAATAAATTTGCGTGAAGTGCCATCCCAGAGTTTGATGTAATGTCCGCACAGGCCAGTCAGTGACGTCACTTTCCGCTTGTATGATATTTTTCGTTTCAAGAAAGTCTCTTCTGAGCAAAAATCAAGTTCAGGAGGAAAGTGTCGTCCCTGATAAGCCTGTGCGGACTGAACAGGCTAGTCTGGGATGACACTTGACGCATATGCATTTAACCCCCTTTTCACAGAGCACGGCTCATATTTCAAATCAAAGTAACTGTAATCAGACTTTTTTTCTTATTTTATTAAGTTATATGAAACGAATCATTGATTAGGTACATATCATGCACTTATTTAGTGGTGTTCGTGCTTTTCTTGTTATCAACTTATCATAACCGAGACGCTCGTTCGAAAGTCTTTCATTTGTATGCAGAAACGAGAGTCCGCATCTGTAGATGATCAGTCGGCAATGTTTATCGGCCATCAATCGTATATTAATGACGAAAATGAACGCTCTGAAATGTTAGAAAAAGATCCCAACTTGCCCTGCAACATACGGGCTGGCGATGTCTTACATAAGCTAGGCTTGCCAGACGACCCAGTGCATACAGGCTAAAATTTAATGACCACAAGAAATGTTTCCAGCACATGTGCCGCCATGCATCAATTTTGACACTAACGAGTTTGGTATTTATGCAAAACAATTGGATAATGTAATTCTTCACCGTTCAAACAGTTATTAGCAGCTAACGATCTATTATTTTGGCAGCCAAAGTTATTCTTATGCACGTTTTATCGTGCATGTAATTAATTTATGGCCAATTATTTCGGACACGCATGTTTATCGGACACTCCGGGTATTAGGAAAATACAATCAACACAATTAAATATCTGTTGCACATGACGGGGTCTATATAAACGGCGGTGTTACACTCTTTAATCAAATCAGCATTTTTTTAAAGTTCCGGAAAACGGCCCTTTCTCAATTGGAAAAAAAATCCCAATGTATGTTTAACAGTCCCAATGGAAGGTTTTCGAAAAAATCAAATTTTTTTTTTTTAATAAAATGCAACATTTAGTTAGTATCCCTATATAGCTCTATGCCTTGAACCTAAGTTCTTATACTATTGATGACTTGCCAACATTTAATTAGCAAGTTCAAAGTATTTGTGAGCAAACTATCAAATACACCGATTTCCTAATTTAAATGGTTCCCAGTTGGGGGACACCGGTACTTTTCTCAATTCGGCAAAAAAAATCGCTGCAAATTAGGCGAAACAATAAAAAATAAACAAACAAATATAATAAAATTGCCAGTAAATGTATGATTGAAACTATTAAACAACAAATTACTCGTTGTCGCCATTTTTTATCCGCGTGTTAGATGTAAAACGAGCCAAAATACATAAGATCCTTGTATTCAATATTCATATGTCTATGCATGCTTTTTTTATTACTGGGATTTATTAGCTTATGAGCTGTACAAGTAGTATATATATATTTTTGGATTCTTTGCAAATTATTACCAATTGGCGCATACGAGTACAGAAGAGATAGTACGGCAAACGGTTATTAAATGAACACCTTCAGTAATTTTAACAACTATAATTTAAGTCAAGAGGCTGCGTGTAAAAAACAACAACAATAAATATGACGCGTTAGTGCTTTAAAAGGCGTTCCTGTTTTTCTGTTCATATAATTGGGATTCATTATTTTATCGAGCAATACACCATTCTCGTCCACAGCATTGCGTGAACCATCTTGTCAATATATCGCGATTATTCCCCGGAAAGCCATTTTTCCGTTTATTTATTCCATATCTAAAATGCCTCGGATCATCATTTGGGGAAACAGCTATCGTCGATAATGTATTCCATTAATGTAATCTCTTTCAGGAATAACATCTTACATAACCCTGAACTTTTGACTTTAGCGATAAAGATTGATTACGTCCGCCATTATGACAAGTTGACAAAGCGCACGAATAAAAACATCGCGGAATACGATCGCGTCATCCCAGAGGAGATACGGAATAAAATCTAAACGAATAAAAAATTCATATGAATTCGTTACGGCATTGCTTAATTGCTTTATGCAAAATGGACGGAATTAATGGTAACTGATATTGGATGTTTAGATAAATAATAATAGTATCGAGGTTTTCCTTGCGGGCAGTTTGACCAGGCGGCACGCTAACTAATTTCCATAATGACTGAATGCTCATTTGTCTCGCGTTGTAATACATTATGTTAGCGACTTTTGTAAGCAGGTTCACCTTTCAAACTTTCACTTTTTTAAAACAATGTTAACTCAAAAGAAATCAGCTGTTCTTAAATGTGTGTGTCTAAAAGCGTGTAAGTTATTGTTTGCCCTTGACAACATCAGTATTATAAAATTGTAGGTACGGTACATGTTCTCTAATAGTCACTCTCACGGAAAAGCCAACAACATGACGAACGAACAAAAAAGCACACAACTACACGCACTTAATATAAACCGGGCATATGGATATCTATTTAAATTTCAGAATACATACGTGCATAACATATTGATATAAGGAAAGCAAACGTATAAAGAAAGCGATCCATGTGGTGAATAACATGATCAACTGTACATACTCGGCTCAAAATCAGATTGAATTACTTTATTTCAGAAATAATCGATTCGTTTTTTATTTGCGAAATCAACAATTATCTTAAAGAATGTAAATGAACTATATGGATGATCAAAAGTTTGTAGGCAATATGGTATATTCATCAACGTTATATATTAAAGTTATTATTCTATTGATATTATTTAAGAATATTTCTCGTTAAACTGAGTGTTTTAATTAATGCTTACCTAATGTCTGATATGTGAAGTGTAAAATATTACATGCTGTTCGAGTGAGCGTTATTTATCGTCAAAAAATAATGTTTGGTTTATTGTATTGATAATGATGTAATAATACTTATGCGCATGAAGTCACGCATGAGAACAAAGAGTTGTTTATTAGCAGATATATATGTATCACAACTTCGCGTGTGTAACCTAGCTCGAATGTCACGATAGGGTTTGAACATTTCACTCAGAATGTTTAAACATTTCCCACTGGCTAAGTGCCAAGTACACCCCCGGAAACTCGATATGCTGTGATAAGTTGGATGTGCTAGGAGAAGTTGCCTATAGATTTCGATAAATTATGGTAGGGTAAGTAAATCCAGTTCTATAATTGTTTAAAGGCATTTTTGAATTAAAATATATTTTGGTGTATGCAAAGGAGGTATTACCATGTATGTTACAAAAATTCCTGGTTATTAATATTCAGGATTCATTGTAATATGGCTATTTTAAGTCGACAATGCAGGGATTTGTCCCATATTTAGCACTTTATTTACAAATTTCTTTAAATGCATGCCAGTGAAAAACAATTTGCACCGACAATTACATTAAACAATGTCCGCCTGGGTTTCTTAAAAAAATTAGTATTGGTGGAAAAATTCGACTTTACATTCAACATGCTGATGAAAAAATGATATGACATGGTGCTGTACAAAGATGTCCAGATATGACATGAGTGCAGTTCATTTATTAACTTAAACGCTCACTATTACAGCTGATTTATGCCCACTCTGATGCATTGTAGATCATTTTCATTGAACTTTGAGGTTTTATAATTATATCCGTTCTGGAGCTAAGTTTATTTCCAGCTTATTGTTATCTTTTTTTTATTGTTTGAAAATCATTGTAAATGAAAAGCAATTGATTCAAACAGGTATACATATACGTCTAAACATTTATAATAATATTTTCTGCCTAGAGTTCCAATTATGGGTAGACTTTCATAAATGTGAACTAAATTTGGATCTATTATACATGACTTCAAGTTGACTTTAAAGATATTTGTAAATGAAGTGCTAAATATGTGACGAATCCCTGCATCATCGACTTTAAATCGCCATATTTCAATAAATCCTGAATGTTAATGACCAGGATTTTTCCAACGTACATGGTAATACCTCCTCCGCATACACCAAAATATATTTTAATTCAAAAATGCCTTTCAACAATTATAGAACTGGATTTATTTACCCTACCGAAATTCATCGAAATCTATCGGCAACTTCTCCTAGAACATCCAACTTCTCGCAGCATATCGGGTTTCCGGGGGTGAAGTTGTAATTTAATTAACTTCTTCAAACATTCGATCTGAAATATAATACAAACAATAAGTTAGATTGAATAATCAAAATGTGTTAGCGACAACGATGCAGTTATAAATAACTGATTTGTAACAACAGCGCTGAGCTTCGTTTTGACAAATTAATATTTCTTCTTTTTTTGTAATTATGTCATGTAATTTTTATAACTTTAAAGGGGCCTTTTCACGTTTGTGTAAATTGACAAAAATGAAAAAAAAAATCAGATTCGCAAATTTTCGTTTTAGCCATGATATTTGTGAGGAAACAGGAATACTAAACATTTACCATGCTCTAAAATAGCCATTATATGCATCTTTTGACGATTTTAAAACCCGAAAATTAAAAAGCGTTGCAACGCGAAACGAAGTAATAATTTCGAGAGTTCTGTTGTTGTCGTTATATTTTGTGAAACTAAGAGGATTGCTTGTGTAAAGTATAAAATACATGAGACATCGTATCTGCAAGGACGGTCGAGTGGTCTAAGTCGTTGACTTTTTACTCCAGGATTCCAGGGGTCAGTAGTTCGAGCTTTGTTAAGGGTTACCTTTTTTTTCTTTTTTTAATTTTATTCTTGATTTTTTACTGGAACTTTTTATATCCAATGTCAACATTTATCTATATAAAACATTTAATGACAAACTTCAAAACATGCCAAAATCTGTGAAAAGGTCCTTTAATGTGCCCGAAATGTTCTGGCGCACAAGCGATAGTCGCACATGCTATAAATCATTTTCTACAAATAGACAGTTTGTTGATTTTATATAACATCGTGTTACCATTTAAATTGTGGTAATATAAAAGAAAGATATATATGACCTTTAATGAAAATACACCGAAAAATAAAACCTTCTTCAATTAATGATTTTATGTGGGAATGTAATTTTCAGTGATTTTATAGCGATCATTCACCGTTTTAAACAATGATAAAAAGAGTGAAACGTTTAAATAGGTTTCACTTTTTTACTTTTAAATGACGTCCAATGAAACGCTCCAGTTTAACTATTTACAAATGTAAATAACCCGTTAAACGATGGAAAAGGCATTAACGGTATATAACATGTGTCTGTTTTTATCTCATTCGTAATCGTAGAAAAAAATAATTTGTGGCTTCGTCACCCATGAAAATATTAATGTGTCTTATCACTCATGATATAAAAACCGAGAATCTATCGGAAACAATCAAATATCCCGATAATCTATCGGAAACATACAAATATACCGATAATCTATCGGAAACTACAATTATCCCGATAATCTATCGGAAACAACAAATATCCCGATAATCTATCGGAACAACAAATATCCTCTATTTATTCATTATGCTAAACTCATTTTCGGTATATAATTTAGTGTTGTTTATGTGTACATCAAGTTGAACAAAATAACGTGGGATAACGTGGGATAACGTGGGATAACGTGGCTTAATGCAGTCCGCGCAGGCTTATCCGAACAGAACATAATTTTATTTCGACTTGTACATTGTAGGCCTACATTGTCTGTCTTAGCCATGTTATATTATACATGTCAAAAGGTCACGTGAAAAAGAAAGTGGGTGTACAATAATTATTAGTGTACATAACGTATTACATAATACATGACAGTGGTTGGAAACACTCGCAATGTTAAAACATATTGTGACAGGTGGCAATCGATTATCATGCTGTTTATATTTATATAAAATTAACCAAAATGGAGAGTGGATTATCTTACGCATATAAAGTGGATGAATATGCTAATAATATTGATATTGATAGACAGTGCACATTTTTTTAATGTCTACAACAAGCTAAAATAACATTAATTATACTATGGCAACAAATTAAACAATCAGGCCCGTATATTTCACATCTGTATACGAGTAAATATTAATAATTTCTTTAGTCGTATAGAGAAATGTGAAAGGTGAATAATAAAGTAGAGACGATACGGATCATTATAATAATACAAACACATATGCGTTAAATGTGTAAACACAAGCAGGCATTTATATTGCACCTCATGATGTTGGAGGTACTGGTACTGCATTAAGAGGATTATATACATAAAACAAACAAGCAATCAGATAAACAAACACACAACCGAACCCGTGGAACATAACATTTCAGCTGATATTTAAACAACATTCAATATGGATTTCCTAGTTATCAGAGCTTCTTTCACAAAAACAGACAACTTAATGAGAACACCTATTACATGTGCTCATAAGGCTTAAGGTTTTAAATACTGATGGCCGTTTGAGATAATAAGATTTGATGTATTTTTCCTCATATCTGTATAACATGGGCAGATTATAATAAAATGATCTTGATCTTCAATATCACGTGAGTTACAACAAATACAATATCTTATTTCCCTAGCTAAACCTACCCGTTTAAATTCCAAATGAATGACATGCCATTCTTAATATACAAAAGTAAAATCGGAGACTTTTGGGTAAGATATCTAAATATTTTTCATATTCAAATGAAATTTTAAATTCTTTGTACAAAAATAAAACTTGACTTTCAAGTGTGTTAAACCAATGTTGACTCTGCATTTAAACTCAGAGAGAAAAGCATTATTATTAAGGTAATGGTAATTTTCAAAAATGTACGCAAATCCATATTCGTTCAGGAGAGTTTTTACATTCGTGACCCAATTTTTCTTCCGACTACTACATTCTTTTAGAGCCTCGCTATACACAACTCTCAATATAATATTATCACTGTCTCTGATTTTAACCAATATTTTATTATTCTTATGTATCTGTGAATATACAGTGGGTATCTGCCCAGTTCGCCGTACACTGCAGCAGAACACGCATTACTTCTAACGCTTAATAATCTTTTACAAAATTTAAGGTGTAGTCTTTCTAATTCTTTGGATTTGGTCTAACCCCAAACTTCACATGAACAATTAAAAATTGGCGATGCGAATGCATCGAATAGTTGACAAAATGTTTTGAGCGAAAGATCAAAATGGTTGCATTAACAAAATAGAACATTTAAGTATTTCAAGGCCTTTCCATTAAGATGTTCAATGTTTTTACAAAAGTACCCAGTGTAGTTCAAAACAGTACCTAGATAGTTAAAATCATCAACTGCTTCGATTGGTTGGCTATTATAGGTCCATTTTTCATTTGCAAATAGTGCCCCGCGTTTTCGAAAAAAACATTATTTTTGTTTTTGTAGTATTTACAGTCAAACCCCATGAACAACAGTATGAAAACAAAAGATCTAAGTGCCTCTGAGTTTCTCCAGGAGTTTTACCTATAATAGCCATATCATCAGCGAACAATAACAAAATCAAAGTTAAATCATCAATACTTAAGCCTGCATCAATATTACACTGCAAATAAAGCTCTAAATCTTCGACAAATAATGAAAACAAAAGAGGTGACATTCTCAAACCAACAGCGTAGTTAAAATATTCAGAATAAGTAGAACATGCCTTGACACAAGATTTAACATTTTGATACATGTCTTTAACAATTCTTAGCAGTTTTCCATCAATACCTGTTTTCAACATTTTTAACCAAAGTGCATTTCTATAAATAGAATCAAAACATTTCATCATGTCCACGTATATGACGTAGAGCCTCTTATTTTCATTGAGATATTTCTGGACAAGAGAATGTTAAATAAAAATTGGATCTACTGTGGAACGCCCTTTACGAAATCCGAATTGTGCGTCCGAAATACTGTTTTTTTCCTTGCAAAACTTATCGATGCGTTAATTTATGACTGTAGTAAAGAGCTTTGACAAGCAGCTTACAAGTGTAATACCACGATGATTATTAACATCGCTTTTGTCGCCTTTTTTATGAAATGGTATTATCAAGCATTCCATCCAGTTTTCCGGGTAGTAACACGAATTTAAAATCCCGGACTACACTTTTCGCTGTTCTAACCGAAAATTCATTTAAGGCGGGAAGGCTCGTCCCTTTATAAGCCTGTGCTGACTGTACAGGCTAATCTGGGACGATCCTTCACGCACATTAATTAAACCCCGTTACCAAAATGTCGGCTCAAATTGCGTTATTTGTTTACAGCACGATCAGCGAGTGACATGTTAAAATCGTATTTCAAACGTGATCAGCGAGGGAAGTTTTTTTTTGCCGTTATCGCAGTTTTTCCTGTTTTATTTGCTCATACAATCTTCGGTTTATGAAACACATTTGAACGAGGGGAATGAAATATCTTATCTTGGGTAAAGGTGTCCGAAAACATAAAAGCAAATGTCTTCACATGCTATATTTATTGCGGATCCAATCGCTTGTTTCTCAAATGAAGCTTATCTGGCAAGGGATATAACTACGAGTATCGATACAACCTGGCAGAATAAGAATTACCTTTCTTTAAAATGTAATGATGAAAATCATCAGCAAAAGTAGTCATTGAAGAAATGATGGAAATGGGAACTTCTGCGGATGGCTCTGCAAATACCAACGTGTACTCTGTACTTTATAGTCGGACCTCTTCTTCAACTGTCTCCTTGAACTTGGAAGACCAGGTAGTAACGAGGCGGTGCAGCGCGGTATGAACTAAAAGATGTTTTGAAGTCCACGAAAAATCACTCCCCTATAATACTGAACATTTGCCATGCTCTAAAATACCCATTATATGCATCTTTTGACGATTTAAAAACCAGAAAATTATAACGCGTTGCAACACAAAACGATTTAATAATTTGGAGAGTTCTGTTGTCGTAATATTTTGTGACACTACGAGGATTGCTTATATAAAGTATAAATTGTCTTTCATCGTATGAGCACGGATGGCCGAGCGGTCTAAGCTTTAGACTTTTACTCCAAGGATAGGTTCAGTTAATATGTATCTACACTTTTAGATTGGTACCAAGCATAGTCAAATTGGTCTTATTTCCCTCTAAACTTTTGTATTTTATAAATGTGAATAACTCATAAAACTATTTTAAATAGATTGTTCACATTATTGTGTAGCAGAGAAATTATATTTATGTTTTTAGCGAACCAATAAACTCTATTTGTGTTTCAAGCACATAAGAATCTGTTCTTGTGTTTGGAGCGGATACACAAACTGTACGTGTTTTGTCAGCGCATAAAACATTATAATCGTGTTTCTTCAACATGAACAAAGTGTATTTGTGTTTCTAGTTGATACTAAACTGTACTTGTTTTTCTAGCGGATGAAAATTGTACCTGTGTTAATAGCGCATAAAGACACTGTTCTTGTTGTTCTTGTGGAATAACAAATAGCCATTGAGTTTCTAGAAAACAAACATAGTGTATTTGTGTTTCTGGCGGATTAGCACAGTGTACTTCGGTATCTAGCGGATGAACACAATGTACCTGGGTTTCTAGCGGATGAACACATTGTACTTGGGTTTCTAGCGGATGAACACATTGTACTTGGGTTCCTAGCGGATGAACACATTGTACTTGGGTTTTTAGCGGATGAACACATTGTACTTGGGTTTCTAGCGGATGAACACATTGTACTTGGGTTTCTGGCGGATGAACACATTGTACTTGGGTTTCTAGCGGATAAACACATTGCACTTGGGTTTTTAGCGGATGAACACATTGTACTTGGGTTTCTAGCGGATGAACACATTGTACTTGGGTTTCTAGCGGATGAACACAGCGAACTTGGGTTTTTAGCGGATGAACACATTGTACTTGTCTTGCAAGCAGACACGCACATTGAAATTCAATCGTAAAAAGTAAAAGCAAATACATGCTGCTTTTTTGCAACATGTCGAGCCAATTGTCAATATCGCCGGTAATTTTTAATAAGATCCACATTGCACATGTTTGGCTTTTAACCTTTAGTGTGAATTTGATTTGATTTGATTTTATTTGATAATGCCTCGATCACACTGTCACGAATCAGAGCTACGAATAACCTACGAATACTTTTCGGCACAGTTCGTAGCTATCCTTACTGGACCGTGTCTCTCCGTACTTGATCCGTGATCAGTCGTAGTAGTTTTTGGATGTCAGTAGCGACTCTTGACAAATTGTTATTATGTTCAAAAAATTGCTACGAATTTATCGATCGTAGCGTATCCGTAGCCGTCCGTACTAAACCGTACTGATCTGTACTAGTTCGTTACGACACCGAAGTCGTCCGTACCTTTTCGATGGCCCGGAGATTTTCAAGGACTTCTACGGATTGATACGAAAAACTACGGAGCGGTACGGTTACGCTACGTATTAGCTACGATTATTCCACGGATATACTACGGAAAGCTACGGTTCTAGTACGTTGCAGTATGGAAAGGCAGGAATTTGCACGATCTTGTACGATGTACTACATTACAGCACGAAATAATACGGACATGTATGGTCCACTACAATACTGAAATACATCATTTAAATTATAAAGCAACCGTACTTGCATTTGTTGAGTTCACAATCATGAACCGCCAGCAAATTGCGTTTGCAATAAAAATTTTAAACTTGGATATTGATGTGGCACAAAATGCAGAGGCCGTAGTCAAGCTGCTTGACGATAATCACAGAGGTAAAAATGATTCAATATCGTATAACTAGTATAGCTTTGTGCTAAAGGTTACGTATTTTGAAAACATAAGAATTTGAACTTACTAGTAATACATTTTTTTATTTTTTTTTATTTGCAGGTAAGTGTCTGCCTCATATGCCTTTTGAATCTTGCTCTTACTTTTACGTGATTTAATAATTACTAAATTAATAGCCGACATAATAAAAACAAAATTAATTATACTTTCCTTAGCATAATCTATGTTTGAACATCAATAATTACATACTTTATCAGATCAGAGAAGAAAAAGGAGGTGGTGGATAAGAGACTGGCTTTTAAGACGAACCGGCTCTTGGTTTTGGATGGAGGAGGTAGACTCTTCCCCAGACATGGCTGATTCCATTATTTCTGTTACGCGCTGTTGCTGCCGCTGGCATGTTCTCTTTTTGGGAGGCATTCTGTGTATGGCAATACAAGAGGCTGTGGGCGCAATTTTCAATCGTAGTTAGTTCCTACCTGTCCTTACCAGTCCGTCGCAATTCCCACTGCTTCGTAGCGGACCGTTCTAGTTCGTACTTACCCGTACTAGATAGTAGCGGATCGTTGTTAGATCGTACTGATTCGCGAAGCATCGTACTTAATCGTACCAGACCGTAGCGGATTCGTAGTTTGATCGTACCGATTCGTGGCGCTCCTTACTAAATCGCGTCTTTCAGTAGCAGTCCGTACCTGTCCTTGTTCGTTTTCCAACATTTTGATGGTAGATTCGTTGTGCTCCGTACTAAAATCGTAGCGGCGTACTAAAATCGTAGCGGCCTACGAATTTTGACAATTTCGTAGTCATTCGTAGACGATTGAATTGTAGCTCATTCGTAGCTCTGGTTCGTGACAGTGTGACCGAGGTATAACATACGTTTTTACTACAGTTTGCGTTGAATCATTCGCTTAAATGTGTGTTTTGGTTTGGTATAGTTGTGTCCCTTTGATCATATTGACATTTTAATTTCCTATTTCTATTCAATATGAATTACACAAATGAGCTGAATTTTTTTAGAAACTTTATTGTTTGATTCATTCGGCTGGAAAATGAATTATGCCGTGTCATCATAATTTCATGGTTCTTATTTACGATCTTGCTTTCAAATATGTTAAATAATGTTGAAATCTGTTCACAGGTTTGCATAAAAATACTGTCCAATGTGCCTTTGCTATATAATGAAATACAAATAGATTTTTTGCGAAAACATCTATGACGCTATAACTGTATGCCTGTGGAAGAATTGGTGATATAGAGATGTTGCTTCTTTACCTTTTCCAGAGAATAACGCAGCCGCAAACGCAGACGCCGACATTATGCTCGGACTGTTCGGTGAATAGCTAAAATGTAGAAATGATGAACACATACTGAAAGAATGTACGATGTTACGTCATATGCAAAATAATCGAAATTTATGCACATGTTTGGTGGGAGTATGCACGAGTTCACGCAAAATGAAACAGTACGTCCTGTCGAACAACTCTTGATAATTCACCAATTGGTTGTGTAGGGACAAATGAGGTCACCATGAGTATTATGTGTCGAGATATAGCTGTCACTTGCGTAACAATGAGGTTTATGTGTTTATATGCATGAATGAAGTCATTTTAATGTTGTTTTTTTAGTAAGACCGACATTGTTGAGAAAATGACGGAGTGACTAGATTATCTGGAACTTGTTACATTCAGGTTAGATCAATAATTGCTTTAAACAAAACACGAAAGTTGTGGTGCAGGTTTTCTTTCTAAACAAATTTAATATTCATTCACTTAGAATTGTCTTTATCAACATAAAAAAATGATAAATTCATATTGTAATGTAAACAAAGCAGTAAAACGTGTATAGTGTATAATTTTAATACTTTACTTAATTACTTTACAATAATCATGAACTTCATCTTTGCTGGTTAAACGAGCTGCATAATTTTACATACAAAACAATGTTAAACTAAAAGAAGTAACTGATAAAACAGAGTGTTTGTAAGCACATACGTCTAGCTATCAGTTTGCACTCTTCAAAGTTGTCATATTCATTGTTAATTGCTTATTATGCGCTGCGCACGCTGTACGTGCCAGTTTGCAGCATTGTTCGTATGCCTTTCACGCAACGACATCTCGTAGTAAAGTAACGCCCCTTGATAGTCGCCTTCCATTTCACAGCAGTGACCAAGTAAATTAAGCGCTGTCTCTAAGTGATACATGTTGATTGAATTTCTTTGATCAAATATACAAGACCAGAGTTTTTTAAATTCATGAAGCTGTTTGTTGCGTTCACCGAGCCCTCCATACGTTAGAAACTGTAGATAGTGGAGGAAAGGACGAGCATCCACCTCAGCGCTGTCCATCCATCGTTTCTCTTGATGGTGTCTCTGTGCCACTTCCTCCTCAGTCATACCGCGATTCATTTCGAACAGCAATATGTATGGGGCGCAGTGCGCTTCTTGTCTAATAAAGCTGACACAGAATGCGAATGATGGTTCACTGTGAACGTTGTCACAACTATCTGACATCATGTTAGCAAATACCTGGAGATCTCTTTCTCCATATATTTCTGTCATTCCACACACAGACTTGACCTTGATGTGATCTTTCTTTTCCACGTCCTCTAACACTCTGATTGCCGCGTGAAGATGTCCAAAGCAGTATAGCACAGACGCCAACTTTAAGCCGCTAGAAACGACATCCGTTTTTAAAGAATATCGGAAGCGGCGTATTATTTCGATAAAAGCAGGATTCGGTAGTCGCGAACTCGTTGATGACTGCACTGAATTGAGTAATGCAAACAGGTGATATATTAAGTCGAAAGCAACGGTTGTCAATTTGCCATTCGTTGAGTTTTCAACAACAGCTCGTAATTTATATTGAATATCTTGCTGGAAGTTTGTATTCGAACTCTGCATTGCATATACTTTCTCTGTTAAGACTGAACTACAATTTTCAAAGTACTCGAACTTAAGCAAACACCTGATACCGTAACGTAACCTCACAGGGTCCAATTCTCTTGCTCCTGCTTGTCCGATTCGCAGTATTCCACATGCTCGTAACCGACATCCGAATTCATCTATATCTATATGAAATAAATCTTGCAAGTCATTCTTTATCAAGTAGTTCACGTACTGTAAAAGGCGTCTCTGTTGCACAACAGACAGTTTCCCATCGAACAAGTTCACTCCTTCTATGATATAATGAGGGAGGATTCCCAGTCGCAGCCATTTTCTTAATACTTGTAAACAAAGTAAAAGTAGAAACATGAGGTTATGCTCCTTCCACAGAGAAGGGTGTGTTCGCTCTATTGTGTAGAACATTAAAGTTTTACAATGAAAACTTGTTATAGAATCCCCAACTATTTTATTAAGTAAGGCTTTTTTAATTATTTTTAGACTAATGTAACATTTAATTTGTGTCATATTGAAACTAAACATCAACATTCGTTCAATAAGGTTCGGAGACAGGCGCCATTCTTCACGCTTGTAATCACTGTCTGGATGTCCTGCAGGCACCAGGAAAGACGGAGATCGTCGTGCAGCCTCTAGTAATTTGGCAGGCGGCCAATGTCTACCTCTACATCTGTCAATCCAGTGATGTATTTCAGGAAGAGGTTTGCAGACATGAAATGCCGATACCATATCCCAGTTGGGAATAAAACTCACAGAAGGTCCATTTTTGGTTACCCCTAAGTGTGATGCTTTATACTCTAATTCCTGCTTGCATCTTTCTGAGCTGAATAGTACTTGCCCAGAATCTTTCCTTACAAGCAAGTCATTGGCAATACTGGTCATCGGTTCAGGTGTGTATTTGTGTATGACCTGTAGCAAGTACTGTTGAGGTGGAGTGATGTCGTCACGAAGCATCAGAAGGTTATTCATCCCAGACTCCCAATCTCTCCAGTCTGTCATGATGTTCACACGTATGGCACTATGTAGGAAATCAATATCAGAATTGAGACCGGGAGTTGTGGTGCCTTCAGATTGGCTACCGAAATGAAAACATGTCTCAGTGCCTCCCGTTATTTGTGCTGCTGTCGTCATCATACGCTCTCTCCGCAAATATGTTTCTCTCCGCTCCATGACAGTGCATTTTCCGGCTCCAATCTCATCAAGAAGATCCGATAACCGGATAGACAATGCTAGGAAGTGCTCTGGAATCTGGATGTAAACTATTACATTAGCATTCTGTAGGTCAATATTATTAAATCATCATCAACATTATAAAAATACGCAATCAATATTCAGTTGTTATTATTTAAACAATCATACACGGAATAAAATATTGTTTTTTTTAATATTTTGAAACAAAGTAATCATGGTCGTTAAACGTAATATTTTACTTATGCATCAGAGATTTAAATGAATACAACGAAATACAAACTTATGCATGTCTTAAAACGAGTTAAGGCCTTTTTGAACGATTTGACGAATTGGCTATGCTCCAACTTTTTGTAACATATTAAAAAGAAGCAAGAACAGAGTACAAAGAGCACAATACCACTACATGATAGCCATATGCGTAAAACACATGTTTGTTAATGGCTAAGCATCATTTCAAATCATTAAAATTATAATGCTTTAACGATAGAACAATTAAGGTTGTTTCGGTTTTGTTTTTTATGTTTTGCTGCATTAGGATCACTAACACTAAATAAAATAATCATGTAGCAGCTAGACAATAGGGATAGACAAGTGAAAGGACTCGGAATTCGGACGAAAATTGTTCGAATCTTGCTGAAGGTACACATTTCATTGAAAATCGTTCTTTAGGTTAAATGCGTTTGCTGTTTTGTTATCGAGAGATCTTAAATGTATTTCGCTTTATCTATCTAGAAAATGCATTTCATGACAAACTTCAAATATGCCAATAATTTGTACTCAACGCCCTTCAATTTTTGCACTAAAAAGCACTGTCAACATATTTCGCGTCATTTACAACACAACAAAAATTTAATTTTACATAAGTTGTCTTTATTGCAAAAATAACACACTAAAGCGTATATGATTCACAACTTGCATGTGTGTATGTCAGTCCGTTCCTGTCTTCAAAATCATCATATGTGGTAAACTTTTATTTTTGAAAACAACTACTGATAAATGCACAAATACGTCTTCCTTAAAATAAATATGACGACTCAAGTATAGGGGCACACCTTTGTAATAAATATCAAATACAAAAGTTCGTATCGCTGTAATAAGTGCAATTGAAACGCTTTATAATTGAGCGATATAAAACCATCGTGTTTTACCAGCAAGTTTATCACAAGATGTTGACCACGTTTGTTGTTTGACGACCTCGGTGGATCCACTTTGATACAAAATCTCCTAGCATCAAGATTGAGTTTCGAATTGGGAACACGTACCTTAAAGAAACATATCAGTATATGTAAAAGTAAAGAAGTATAAAGAAACATATCAGTATACTATAAAAGGGATGATGTTTTGTAATCTACGTTAACCATTCAAACCAAGTAATATACTGTAATGTATAATCCGCAAATAGAGTCTGTTCGATTCAATGGGGTCATTAAACATAGCAATTCGAAATGACGACCTATTGTTTTCTAAAACATGGCATCCATTTTCAATTCAAAAATTTATAAAACACGTTCACCAAACGTAGACATTTGTTAATAATCAATGTCAAGTAAAGTTTCAATTGGCCACATTATTAGAAATTAATGTATTTACTTAACATTTAAAGCACTGGTATACTGTTTTCCAAACCAAATGGTCAACATAAACCGGCTATGTTCATAGTATGTTGCACAACAAATTACATGATAATTCATTTCTTTTATAGAAGTAAAAATAGCCATATGTCTTTAAGAAAGGAACCAGGTTTGTATGTATCCATCACAAAACACAAACCTTGTTCTTTGTGCCTGTTTCCTGAGGAAATGCCGGCATAGGCGCCAGACAATTGACTGTCCTGTTGATAGCATCTGGTTCTTCCTCCATGTTATCCAGCCTGAATATATCAATAATGACTTTTGCATATTGTATTGTTCGAACGCTTTAAATAAAGCACCGATGGCATTGAACTGAGATATAATGTACATGTTTTTGTTTCTAACTGTTTCAATATTGTAGCCAGCATTGTTTTATTGCTTAAGTTTCTCACAGCATTTGTATTTATATCACACGATTTTAGATTATTAATCCTTTAATTAATGCTTCATAATAGTATCAATCACTCTTATTTTTTATCAGTGTTATGTACATATATATACTTTGCACAGCGCCATTGAATATAATTATATAAATAGGCGTTTCATCAAATTAGCAAGTTTCAAGTTTCAAGTTTAACTTATCCTGCTGCTAAATGTTTCGAGTTTGTGCCATACAGAGCCTAACTGGGGAACATCGACGTTTACTTTTATATTAATGCAATTTTATATTAATATTAAAATACAGTTTACGCAAACTGAAAATACACAATAGATTTTGATACTTGATATCTTGTGTTCGCTTCAGAACTTTTCAAAACTACGTTTTTCACGTTCGGTATTAATAAATACGAGCCGGTGGAAAATAACTTTCTAGTTACTTTATAAAATCAGCCACAACATTTGTTGATAGTGCCATTGATACTTTTTGTTAATCATTCTTTTCATCAACATATTTTTCAAACGTTCGAGCGATTCTCTTTCAATAAAGGCAAAGTGTCATAACGTGTTTTCTCCGTTCCACAAACAGCTCAGCGATGGAACATTAAAGAAATGTAATAGTTAAAATACAAACAACACATGATACGATATCTCCTACTTAGACCACAATCATCATTAAATGTTCTGTTAACAATGTTTCACAATCAACTAGTGAGCTAGTTGAAGGGACTATTGTTCTTGTCAAGTGTCATTAAGATCTGATCTATAAATGCGGGCAATAGAGTGTTTCCTGGGAGAATATTGAAGACGCACGAAGTATGAACGGAGGACGCTCTTAGAACGAAAAACGCCGGAAAAAGACAATTACAAATGCACCACATGAGCTCAGATTACTCATGTTATATAAAACAGAGGAGAAGAAGACAACGTGTTAACTATTTTAATAATTGTATCGTCGACTCACCTAAATTCGCGACGACCCTAGATATAGTTATTCCCATGCTTTTAAAAGCATGGGGATATTGCATTGATCTCCGCTTTCTGCCCGTCTGTCCTGGCCACTATTTGCTCCTATACTATTAGCACTAGGACCTTGAAACTTACACACATGGTAGCTTTGAGCATATGTGCGACGGTGCACTATTTGGATTTTTGATCTGACCCCTGGGTCAAAAGTTATGGGTAAATAAATCGGTAAAATGGGTAAAAAACTCATTTTACTAACAACATGCGACGCACATGATAATAACTTTTGACCCAGGAGTCAGATCAAAATCCCAAGTAGTGCACCGTCGCACATATGCCCATAGCTACAATATGTGTAAGTTTCAAGGTTCTAGTGCTAATAGTGTAGGAGGAGATAGTAGACAACCACGCCCACCCACAATTTTGTTTTAACATAACCTCTTCATGTATTCACCAATTGACTGAAAATTAATACTGAACATCTCTTATGAAAACACGGTCTGCCTCGACCATACATGTCCACATTACCCACCCCAGGGCCATCGATAAAGGTAAAGGCAGCTTGGTTCCCGTCCTCGTTCAAATTTATCGAGAGGAACTACTTCCCCGTACGCCCAATTTGTTTTCGTTCACTAAATTTGTCTTACCAATTTTTTTTCGTACCAAATTTTTGTTTCGTACCCAATCATTTTTTCGTACCCAGATTGTGTTTCGTTCCAAATTTTTTTTCGTAGTACCCACATTTTTTTCGTACCCAATTTTTTTTCGTAGTACTCATTTTTTTTTCGTACCCACATTTGTGTTCGTACCCAAATTTTTTGTTTGTACCAAATTTTTTTTTTTCGTTTCCAAATTTGTTTCGTACACCGTTTTTATTTCGTACCCAATTTTTTTCCCAATTTTTTATCGTACCCAAAATTGTTCGTACCCACATTTTTTTTCGTAACAAAATTTTCTTCGTACCCCATTTTTTTTCGTACCCATTTTTTTCGTACCAAATTTTTTTCGTACCCGCATTTTTTTCGTACCCAAATTTGTTGATCTAGTCAAATTTTTGTTATAAGTTCCCCAAATTTTTTTCGTACCCAAATTTTTTTCGTTGTTTTTTTCCACCCAAAATTTACTTTTAATATGACATCTTTGCGGCGTGGGGATACACGTCGGCCTCTGCCGCGCCACTTCTAGTTATGATTATGATGGCTTTTCCTAGCTTTCTTCTATTTAAACCGGGGTGTTTCAAGATACATAGTTTTACAATTTATTTCATTATTTAAATGTCAGATATTCTTAAATGGATTAAAGATATGGGTTTTTGAAACTGATTTATCTTATAAAATTTAAATTTTGATATTGGCTTGGAACATCAATTTTAATGAATAAATGATGATTATGGTGATGACGATGGAAATGAAAACGACAATGATAAAGTTGAAGATTATGCAAAACCAAATGTCATAAATACAGACGATATCTAAATGTTAATTCATTTTGAATAGTTATAAATAAACACACTTAAACACGCGATCAAATCTCACTATAAACATGCTTAGAAGCAACAAACTAAATTTGATTATTAACAAATAACAACGGTTACAACATGTATTCTGATTTAATGATTATTCATATACATCGAGGACACAATATACTCATATAACATATAGAAGCTTTAATAACGATTAGATTAACTGTCGTGTAAAGGATAACACAAAATATGTTTAAACCAAGGATAACACAAGAAGTTTCATAATAAAAAAATTACCACTTTACCACATGTCGTCTACGTTATGATGCCTGATTGTATTTGTCTTCAAGTAATTAAATAACAATAATATTTTTACTATAATAAAAACGATAACCTTTCATTGGCTTCAGTGTAACTTGACAATTTATGTGAACTAAAGCGAAATCGAAAGTAATTTGTTATAAATTGTTGCGGGTATTTCCATTGACGTAATTTATACGTCATGAATTTAAATTAATCAAAGCGCTGAAGGCACTGAAGTTGTTCGCTATTGCATAATTTAAGACGCAACTCATTATTCAAAATTAATCGCAAGTTTGAAATGAACACACGCCTCAAATTTATGAAGAGTGTTTCATAACGCACGGATCGAGATTTGTGAGCACTTTTTATCGTCCTATTTATTTCATAGAGATCACTTAGACAAAATAACAAAACCATGGCCCTTTTTTGACGTTCTGAAAGCAAAAAAAGTATGATGAAAATGGTAATGAGAACTGAATATAAACACAATTTGCAATCACCATCATATTAAATGAATATTGTTGAAATATCGAATACCTATCTCACTAAGAATATAATTTCATGATGAAAATTTCCTGTACAAAACATTTAATTTTTGACACCATATACAAATACAATAAACACAATAAGATCATTGATGAAAATAAATAAGAAAAAAATCTGCGAGCAATACCTTTTACTCACGAATTAGGTAGTCATAAAGACAGCCACATTGACCCGTAATTTGTTGTTTATGCATTTTTGTTACCCGAGCAGTTCACGCGGTTTCAACAACTCTGACCTAAAAATAGGTAAAGAGCACTAATGCGCTTTTTCGGCTTAGCTGTTTTACCCAGCTTTTCACCTCAAATGACTTTTACATAACGCCATCAGACACGCATGAATATTTTCGAATATTTCATAGACTGATTCGAGATAAAACTTCTGAACTTTGGCTACATCACTGTGTCTGTGCCTAGCGCAAATGATGTAGCACTGTTCATTGTAAGGAATTCCGGTCTTCTCTCTGATTGTTCAAACGACACAAATTGTGGCCCAGTAACAATAACGCGTTAAAATCCATCTCGCAGAATCTGAGGGTAAGCACTCGTTCGCTAAATCATACAGGGAATATATAAATAACTATCGATAAACAAAGTTTTGCTTTCAAGATGAGAAAACAAACATAAACGAAATAGAATAGTGTCACTATAAGAGGAAAATCGTTTACTTATCCAACCACAAATGTTTGCCGTACTATGTCAGCACGTCTGGAAATTCGTTCCTGAACGCCTTGATAGGCTGCCCTTATTTACAAATTTGCTATTTTGAATTCAATTTTGTGTCGAAAAGCATTGTGCTAAAATGTGCCATTTACAATTCGCAATGAGATTTTTATTGATCCCTCGTCATGCGAAAATGGGTCTTATTCCATATGCGCCCATCATATATATATAGCCTACTCAGCCTGCGCATCTCTCAGTCTGGTCAGTAGATATATAATGAGACCATAACAGATAGAGTGATTTTATAGCTAACAGCATCGCCTCTAACCAGACTGCGCAAATGCACATGTTGGGCTTAAGATACGCTGGTCCGAAACGCATAATACCCATTTTCGCATGACGCGGCTATGAAAGTGTGATTATAATGTGTCGAAAGAAAAATGCATGTAAATAAAATATTTACATTCGATATATTTCGATGGTGAAGAAATATGCTTATAATAAGACATGTGAGGACACATATGATGTGCACTCCCGTAGTATAATTTTTATCGACTTACACTAATGTGTGGTTTGACAATGGTAACACACATTTCATGCGGTGAATATGCGACTTACAAGTAAAACACACAATAGGTAAACGTTTGTTTTCAATTTATTTTTTTTGAAACGTAAATTGCAAACTTTATTTCAAAGTCAGCATTTACTACCTTTTAAAAAGATATTTCTTGTTACATTTAGTTGTGTTTTCATATTCAGGCTTTAGCGATTATAAAGCATTTTTGTGGTTGTCTGTATTATACGTCAGGTAATTGGTGAACTCATTTTCAACGTTTTATAAATTGAGAACTGTGAATATAAACAAGCTTAACCATCTACTATTGCGTTGTTAACACCCGTAAATACAAAACATCGCCGCTATCGGTTGAGAACAAAAGAACGGATCCCAGAAATATCATATTTAACCCGCTGTAAAAGCATGCAATATGAACGAGGTTACGAAACATCACACTATACTTGTTTATCAGCAAAAGTGTTAATTTTCCCGCATCTATGAATAGCTTCAGATTATGCAGATGAGGTGCTTATCGCTCTTAGCGTAGTTAAGAGCAAACCGACTTACAAGGCGTAGTACTAAACTAAGTTGCTCGCAAGCGAACAACTAAAAATCGATTTGGTTTGGTTTTAGTTTCAATGCAGAGGCGTAGCTCGGCCTAAATACAAGTTACTATTTATATTGTTAACGAAAATAGAAACATTAAATTGTAATGTACACGTATCTTTAAATTCTCTCCAATAGTTTCATCCATTTTTATATGTTCGGTCATTCACATATGTTGGACATTATGGCATATTTTTACAAAGCGTACGTTATTAATCTTTATTTAGAAAATTGTATCACATATATGTGATTGTTTTGGTTCGAAACATGCGAATTGTAGATTTTTTTTGTGAAAAAAAATAAAGTTAACGCTTAGTAAAATTTGCTACATTTGATTTGTAAATGCCAATCATTATGATAATAATCATTAAAAATTCAACTGCTGGTGTTTATTAGTCTATAGGACTATTTATTATTATTTCCATTGACTTAATTCAAACGGTTGTTGCGGGAAGGATAAGTCTACCCGACATTTTTTTTAATTCTCGAGTTTAAATGCAGAGGCGTAGCTCGGCCTTAAAACGTTTTACTATTTATATTGTTTATGAAAATATAAAAAATAATTTTAATGTACATGTATCTTCTTTCAATTCTTTCCACTAGTTTCATCCATTCTAATACATTCGGCCACCAATATATGTTGGACATTATGACATATATTTTTTATAAAACGTGCGTTATTAATCTTTATTTAGAAAATTGTATCACATTGATGTTGTTTTGGGTTCGGAACATGTGAATTGTAGATTTTATTTTGGAAAATAATAAGGTTAACCTTTAGCATAACTTGCTACATACTTTTTGTAAATGCCAATCATTATGAATATAATCGTTTTAAAACCAAATGCTGGTGTTTATTAGTCTATAGGACTATTTATTACATTATTTATATCAAAATTACTTCAAACGTTTAATGGTGTCCTATAAAAATCAAAGTATTCAAAGTACTGGTGGGGCGATTTTGCTCCAATGTTGTGGTCGTAAAGACACTACACAACGTGATGCAAACCAATCACCATTGTTGAATGAAACAGATGGAATAAGGGAAGGATGACAGGCTGTGAACATAATATATGATTAAGCTATTTGGGTTTAAAGTAAATGCTGCTTTTAAAACAAGTTATTGCCGTATGTGCCAATTCATTACTGCGAAACGTTTGTGAATACATGTACAATGTTGATTATTTTCATTTGAACTGGTGACCTCTTATTCAAAAGTCAAATACTCCTCCATAAGTGTCGTAATGATTACTGTAGATTTAATTTCTGCAAAAAAATATACATATTGCTTTTTCAAACTATTTATATAGCAAGGAGGTGCAGGCTATTTTTTCATTACAGTTGTGTAATTTCATATCCTTTTGTGAACAACACTGGTAATGAATATTGTTTTCTGTAATCATAATATTTGTGTATATCAGCCACTTCTGTCAATCGTAAACTATTTCAAGAATAATGTATTTTTACGTTTTTAAACTCTGACTTTGTACAATAATGTACGCGGCTGTTTTTGTTAACTTTTTGTTATTGTTATTGGTCGTGTTAATTAAGATATGGTAATTGTATAAGTGTGTGTGTGTGTGTGTGTGTGTGTGTGTGTGTGTGTGTGTGTGTGTGTGTGTGTGTGTGTGTGTGTGTGTGTGTGTGTGTGTGTGTGTGTGTGTGTGTGTGTGTGTGTGTGTGTGTGTGTGTGTGTGTGTGTGTGTGTGTGTGTGTGTGTGTGTGTGTGTGTGTGTGTGTGTGTGTGTATAGGTGTGTGCGTGCGCACGAGTGTGTGTGCGTGCGTGCGTTAGAGTGTGTGCATATGGGAAAATGTAATCAACAATACATTTATATTCTTAAATACTTTCTGTTAATGAATATTTGTTCCTTGAGACCATTTCAATATTGGAAGAGAAATTAATAATATAAGAGAAGTCATATAATATACTTGCTTTTTATGACACTTCTATTACACTGTTACAGTACTCTTATGTCCGTCAAACTCTACATGTTTGCATTATAATGTAGAAATGCATTATATATACCATAGTTGTTTGAAGGCCTCATTGAAAATAAGATTGCCATTGTTAAACTGTTTGCATTACTTTGTATCAATGTGTTGTCTTAATGAGTTACCTTCGGAAAATAAATAAAGAGATTATTATAATGCGTTTAATACAGTAACTTCAAAGTATTGGCGCTTAACGTCACGTTCACGTCTGGTGACGTTACGTCATTTAATTGTATTTGCATCCATTATTATCAACAGAAGAAAACGCTATGTAACATTATCTGGATATTCGTTTACTGACGAAGGCCTGTGGCCGAAACATTTCATATAAAAGAGTGACTATATGAAAAGAAAAAATGTCTTTGTTTTTTCCGATATCTTAATGATATCGCGACTACTACAAATGATGCTGGTTCTGGGAACACGGGGTTTAATGCATGTTCGTAAAGTGTCGTAACAGATCAGCCTCTGTAAACCGCACTGGATAATCCGGAGAAACACCGTCCGTTTTGGAATATTCCGTTTCTAATAAATCCCTTCTTAGCGAAAAATCTAGATAAGGGGGAAAGTGCCGTCCTTGAGTAGGTAAGGTACGACACTTAACGCGCATGCATTAAAATCCTTTTTCCCAGAGCGGTGCTAATATCACAATAAATCTTTTTATCAAAGAGTAGTTAAAACAGTGTTTTTTTCATATTAAATCGAAAATATTGATCTTACGTTTATAAAATAATTTAATTAGTACAATTAAGCAGTTTCGTGGGAAAACGGATATAAATGCGTAAAGCCTCATCCCAGATTAACCTGATGAAATCCGCTCACTCTAATGAGGGACCACACTTTCCGCATGAACTGCCATGAAGAGACTTGCCTTATAAGACTGTGCTAATCTGGGACGACACTTTACGTACATGAATTAAGCACCGTTTCCCCTTCGCGGACTGCACAAGCTTATATGAGACGACACTTTACACACCTGAATAAAGCACCGTTTTCCCAGAGCGAGGCTCTTTAATGTTATACGTCTTATGGTTTCAAAACTAAAGTTTCAAAAAATCACCGTTTCTTATCGATCCTTTATGTCGTTGAAATTTCCGCGTATTAATGTCCATCACATAACGCGTGGCACGTGAATCGTTAAAAGTTTCACATTCATAATGCCAATAATATTATTAAATGTGTATGGCTTTTTTCAAGCCGCGACGAACTGTCCCCTCATGAACTAAAACACACACAGGCCTTGACTTGTATGTGTATTTATTTCTTCAAGACGACATTCGAGTAAAGAACATTGATCGATTACAGTTTCGTCGGTGCAAAGCAGGGCTTGGAAATTTATGAAAGAGAATAAGATACATTTATTTTATTTGAGAACACACTGTTTTTACAAATAGGACATGCATGTCAGTGAACACAAATAGCCGGAACTATACTTTAATATCCATGTTTGAGTTATTCTAAACTGTATTCACAATTATTAAAGGGGCCTTTTCACATATTTTGGCATTTTTTAAACTTATTCATTAAATGCTTTATATTGATAAATGTAAACATTGGATCGTAAAAACTCCAGTAAAAAATCAAGAAAAAATTTAAAAAAAGGAAAAGAACATTGCCCGGAGCAGGTTTCGAACCAGTGACCCCTGGAGTCCTGCCAGAGTCCTGAAGTAAAAACGCTTTAACATACTGAGCTATTCCGCCGAGTACACATCTTGACGTATTTTATACCTTATATAAGCAATCTTCGTAGTTTCACAAAATTTAACGACAAAAACAGAACTCTCCAAATTATTCAATCGTTTCGCGTTGCAACGCTTTATAATTTTTAGGTTTTAAAATCGTCAAAAGATGCATATAATGGCTATATTAGAGCATGGTTAATGTTCAGTATTACTGTTTCCTCACAAATATCATAACTAAAACGAAAACTTACGAATCTGAAACAACTTTTTTCAATTTTGTCAATTTACCAAAGCGTGAAAAGATCCCTTTAATGTATGTCAAAATTTGCTTTTTCGTACCACAGTTTCTATAGGGCGTGATTTCTTCAGGTAAGTACGCATTTGGGGTAAATTGCATTCCTTTATGCCTCACATATTTTGAAAGTGTTAAGATGATGGTGGTAAAGAAAACTAGACATCGTCAAAACTAACATTTTTTACAATATACAAACCTGTTAAGGTCGTGTGAAATGAAAAAGCGCCTTGACGATACGCCGCGACACCGTCAGAGGCGATAATCCACTCCTTTACTGACAACAGTTAACAGCGTAAGATCATTGGTCGATAAACTAAGATCATAGGTTAATAACGCTCGATTGGTCATTGTCGGCTCGGGTGTACATGTAAGTATACTAGGGTACCTTTTAATATATTTACCGTACCCGGGGTACATGCAAGTATACTTAAGTGTAACTGGGGTACATGTAAGTAGTATCCGAATCGACAATGACCAATCGATTGTAAATAACGTAAGAGCATCGGTAAAATTTATAACAACAGATCGTCGGTTCATAACGTAAGATCATCAGTCAATAACGTGTTAATGAAATAATAGCATTGGTCAATTACGTAATACTGATTTGCAAATAACGTAAGAAAATTGGTCAAATCCGTATAATGATTGGCCAATAACGTAATATCCTTGATAAATAACGTTTTATCATTGGTTTATAACGTTAGAGCATTGGCCAATCATGTAAGATCATTGTTTATTAATGTAAGATCATTGGTCAATAATGTAAGATAATTGGTCAATAATGATAGATCAGTGGACCACAACGTAAGAACATTTATGAATCGCGGAATACAGTTTCAGTGAGATTATTGTTAAAAAGGTAAGATCATCGGACCATAACCAATGATCAATTATCAATAACGACATACTGTTACAGTGAGATAATTGATCAATAGTGTCAGATCACATGACCATAGCGTAATATGACTGATGAATCACGTAATACAGTTGCAGTTAGATGATTGATTAATAATGTAATACAGTAGCAATAAGATAACTGATCAATCACGTAGTACAGTTGCAGTTAGATGATTGATTAATAATGTAATACAGTAGCAATAAGATCACTGATCAATCACGTAATACAGTTGCAGTTAGATGATTGATTAATAATGTAATACAGTAGCAATAAGATCACTGATCAATCACGTAATACAGTTGCAGTAAGATGATTGATTAATAATGTAATACAGTAGCAATAAGATCACTGATCAATCATGTAATACAGTTGCAGTAAGATGATTCATTAATAATGTAGTACAGTAGCAATAAGATCACTGATCAATCCTTCCACGTGACTTCAGATTCCATAACTTATTGGAACCGTTCCGTATGCTTCTAACATCGTTATTATACATGAAATGACCTATTTGTCATGCATGTAATTGTTAGTCTTGAGCCTTCAACTCAATTAACATACGAGGCTCCTGAAGCTAACGTACAGAGTTTTGCGCTTGCATGTGTTCTTCCGGTATATTGCTCAAAAGGAAATCAAAGCGCCGAAGATACTGTAGGTAATCGCTGTTGTATAAGTTTAGACGCAACTCAGTTTAAAAAAATATGTTATAGCTTTTTATATTGCAAGTTTCAAATGAACTCAACCCATTCAAATTTATAAAGAGTGTGTCTTACAGCATAGGTCCAGATGTGTTTTTTTAAATCATTAATACAAAATATAATTTAAGCTTCATTTTGGGACAACAGGGCTTTATGCATATGCATTTATTGCCATCCTAGTACCAGATACTCTCTTTAAACGAAAAACATTATAAAATCAGAAATGTCGTCCTTGATTAGCTTGTGCGCATTGCACAGGCTAATCAGTGTGCACAGCCTAATCTTATTTGACATGCTTTAAGCCCCGTTTTCCCTGAAAGCAGCCAATATGAACAGATTTCAATGATAAACACTAGACTAAACAATGTCGTCTTACAAGCTGTTAAACACTATTAGTCATATACACACACAGAAGTGTACCAGTGGTGAACTATAAACAGGCAGATGTGGTGGTTTGTGCCTGGCAGACGCTCCTAGCATTTGTCGTCTGCATAATTTTACTGCAACAGGCAGTGGTTGTCTTTCCATAGCGTAGTTAACAAGTTAATCGCATACTGATTTGCAAAATTTGCTCTGTATCATAAGTGTGAGCTAACGCTCACACTAAAAAACGGCTTTGTTCAAACCTGTTTCTTTTCATGTCCTACATAAAAAGAAGGGTCGTCATCTTGTGTTGTTAAAACTTGTGACACAACCTTTTTGTTATTGTTTACAAAAAAGTGAATATCGTCTGTTATTATGTGAAAATTTTGTCGATATTTACATTTATCACATGCTATACCCTGTTTCCCATGTAATACAACCATTACAGATTTTTTTATATTACACATGTGTAATACAACATTTTTAAGCGTTTTCATTGGCTTAGTTTTCGTTTATTGACCAATCGCATTTTGTTATTTTGATGAAATGACGTTGCAACGTCAAATGACGTCACGAAATGTAAACAACATTGGGGATTTATCATTATGTTTGCGTAAATATTTATTTAATTTGCTCATTTAAAAGCATGTGATAAAAAAAATCTGAAACTCGTTGTCATATCATACCATATTTTATTACAATCGTCCAGGAAATTCGTTAGTAAGCTCGCCAAAGGCTCGCTTACTTACAAAATTCCTGAACTCGTTTAATAAAATATGGTATGATATGACAACTCGTGCCAGATCCTATATGTCTTCTATGGTATGAATATATATGAGCCAATCTTTGGGATAACAGGGCCTAAACATATATGTAGTGTCCTCTCAGATTAGCAAGTGAAGTCCAAACAGGTTTATCAGGGACGACACGTTCAGTGTTATGGAATATTTATTTAAACGAAGTATCTTCTTAGCAATAGTCCAGTCAAGGCGGGAATCGTCGTCCCTGATAAGCATGGACTGCAGAGATAACAATGAGACGGCGCTTAACGCAGATGTATTTATCCCAGTTTTTCTCTGAACGAGGCTAGTGAACAGAGTGTAACCAGATATACAATTGGCTCCATTAGCAATTAGACAGACGCGTGTGTACATTTCGAAATGCCGCGGCAATAAATCATAAGACTATTTGTATGAGAAAAAGTGTGTCCTACGTCAATACACCCACGTAACAACATGGCGTTGTTTCAACTTGAATGTGCAGCAGTCACTGCGTACTTTAGTGATTGAAGTGTTAAATACATACAACACAAACGCAAAATACTAATTGTTTGACACTAACGGAAGTCCGGTGGTCAGAGACTCCTTGAAATGAGACTCGAACTCATTGTTTTTGTGTCAAGGAAGTCCGTTGGACTCCTTCAAAATTATCTTTGAATTTTAAAAAATCCATTCATTGTTGCAAAATCAGAATGTCTGTACAAAAAACATCTTTCTCAGAAAAGTAATTGAAAACACTGTCTTTAAAAACTTTAAGTTGCATGTGTTTATTGTCAATTTAAAATTGTAGTAATTTAATATTAACCCTATACATACTGCAGAAGGAAGTTTTTAATACCAAGTCATAACCGCACACTTCAACCACTGCTTGGGAACTGTAAGAGTTCTTCTTAACAAGGAAGATTATAGACAGCTGGTCTATTGCTAATGAGAAGTGTTCAATCAAAACTAAGTGATATCGGAAGTATATACAAAAGTGAACAATACCAAAATTTGGACTATGCACTTGAATACGTATTTGTCTTTTATCCTATGAAAACGCCTGTCTGGTCTACAAGTTTGTTTTCAGAAGATGCATTGTGTGTAATTTTAATTGTAAAGCTATTATAATTATGAAAAAAACTTGTATTGTCAATTGAATTGTATATGTAAGCAAAAAAATTCATTAACCAGTTTTAGCGAAACGACTTGGAACGCAAAGGAACCCAGTATCATTATGAAACAATCAGAACAATTGTACTCATGAAATTTTAACTGCATTTGAAATCCGTTCCGAAATTCGACTTAAGATGAAAGTAGTTTAGGGAGGGATTAATTAGAATTCACTCTTGTTGATCGTTCGGTTCGTCCGAAGTTTTAAAATGTTTTTTCATAAATAATACCCTGGGTTGAAAATGTGCCCCTCCCTGAGGGTTATTTGCTTTATATGTACGGAGGAAACACTTAAACAATGTCTTCCCTCCAACCTCAAGGCCAAGAGGTTTGATTTTTAGCTATATCATTTTATTGTGGTCATCTGCCATTTTTTTAAATATCGTCCCTCATGTCAAAAAATTGGCCACGACATATGATGAAAAAATATTTTAGACTTACAGATTAATTTTTTTTTCTTTCAAAACGCTTGGGCAGAGATTTGTTTTATTTATTTTTTAATATCGTATGCTGGTCCTTTAACATCTTTGTTAAAACCATTCCTCGTGGGTTTTAATTGACCCAGCCCGATGGGTTACTTAATTTATAATATGTGTTAGTGAAAACTTTGATAATCTTTCTTTTCTGGGCCTCGGTGATTGTTATTTTTCATATACCGTCTTAAAGTAGTCCTCTACTACAGTTTTTCAGATCATGCCCCAGGGGATCAAAACTCGTAATATCCAGGGACTCAACTTATTTATTTTGTAAATCTTTTTCTTTGAAACCGCAAGGATAAGGGGTTTGATATTTGGTGTGTAACTTAACATAATTTCCCTCTTTTCTCAAATCATGTGTCTGGGGTCAAACCTAACAATAGCGGAATCTGAGATATAGCCCTGAACCAATTGTGACAGGCGGACGTACTGATGGACGGACAGACGGAAGGACTGACGGAAAACGCAAATGCTATATCCCTCTGGCATTACCATTAGATTATAACATGATAATTAAGTGTATTTTTAAGATTTGTTTCGCCATCTTTGTTAATGCTTGTTGATACAAATAGTTTTGAAAACAAATGAACGTTTACAGTGGCTGTCCCTGCGACGGTCATAGTAGTTCAAGGACTTGTTAGGTGTTTCGTTTTCTGAAGTCTCTGATCGCCGGACATGACTCCTAACCTCGCGCGTTATTTTGAAGAAACCTCTGAGAAATGCTTGCTGGTCTTCCGGCCCTCGACGCCAAACGATTCCAAAGTGTGTGGGTTTGATGAGGCGGAGTTCGATTTTTCTTCTTATTTTTTAACGTTATACACGGTGTTTAAAGCCAAAGTGTGGTTTATAGCACAGTGCGTTAATACGGTAACGTACTTTCTATTTGAACACCAGTTTAATATTGGTTGACATCACCGTGTGGCGAAACAGGAGACAATTTAGTATTTGTGTGTTTGTGTTGATGACACCACTTATTGGCATCAAACACAAAATGTCTGGTGCATCGTTGATTTAATATGTGACTGTGCCATCAACAAAAGTGCTAAATTAAATTGTCTTGTTTTTAATTCTCATCTTTGAACGTGAACAATGAATGCTTTTATCTATGCATTTGTCACAGCATCGAAGAAAACAATAATTGAAAATTTAAGAATATGTTCATGCCGTGTGCGTTAATTCCAGTGATTGGAAATGCACATTTAGTTGCCTCTTTCTGACAAAAATAATGACCTCCCGGTAGCGACCTAGTACACGTAGACCGCTCGTCGGCTTCCTGTCGTGATGACCAGGTTCCGAACGGTTGTTGTTTTATTGGGGTTGACCCTAAGACGAAATACACATATTCTGGTTGTGTTATTTAGTACAAAGTTTAAAATCAGAGAAACGATGATTTATGTAGGTTTGCCTTTGAAGACTTCACCAAACTTTCTACGAACAAATTGGAACGAAACATTTAGAATATTAATAACGAAAGAAATCTGAGGCAAATATTCATTCAAGTGAATTTACAATACTTCAATTATGGGCTGCGAATAATAAAAATCATAGAGCAACACGAATATCGAACAAGTAAATGCGCTTTTATCAATCAATGTTGTTATCGTTTGTGAACAATGGCATTGGGCGTTTTATTTATATATGATAAAACACCCGATGAATTACCCAATTGTGAGGAAGCTGCTTAAATTAATAATTCAAATTCGCCGATCATGCAATGCTCTAAAAAGGGTGAACGTCTTTACAAACAAGCGATTTCCCCCTGATAATTCATTGAAACTATGCGTAGACGAACTCTATAAGGACAATATATTTGAAGTTAAATTTTTACAGAAAACTAACCAAAAAGTATTATCAACAGAGAAAAATTAAGAACTTTTTTTATATTTATAACTAAACGTATCGTTTGTTACCTTAAATGAAATTAATTGTGGGACCTATGCTTTACTCATAATAATTATATTGACCTTTTATTGTTTTTCTATGGGGGTTTTGTCAACTTGTGTTGAAGACTCTTTGGTTATAACAGTTTACACATACTTGTATTACGTATACTTTACTTTAATTATATATGTAAAAATGAATCATGTCAAACAACTAGTAAGAAGAAAATGGTTTTCATAGAAAAAACAATTATTCAAGTACAAATTCAAATTGATGGTAGTGTTTAGTTGTGTTTGAGCTTAAGACATCACTTAGTTTCAAATGAACAATTATCTGTTTCAATATACCAGGCGTTTAAAAACTTCCTTGTTAAGAAGAACAATCACAATCGTCAAGAGGCGGTTCAAGTGCGCAGTCATCGCTCTGTATTAAAGTACTTAACAAAACTATCCTCTGCGGTCTTCAGCTACTAATTGCATAATACTTCGTAGTATTTTAGATAGGCCATAACAAGATTTTCATGTAAAAGTTTTTTTGTAGTAATTTAATAATGCTCAGGTTTAAAACTACTGCTGATACAAATGTTGATATGGAATACGATGATGACGACGAAGATGATGATTTCGGTGAAAATGATTTTGATGATGATGACGATGATGATAATTATAACGATTATGATGAAAACGATGATTTTGAGAACAATTATATAAAACACGATGATGCTAAGGATGGTGATGACAAAGATGATGATAGCGATGTGTATTGTTGCGATGATGATCATAATAATTATAATAATAATAACGATAATAAAGAAGAATATGTTAATGGTATAATAAGTAATACGAAGTAAGAAAATATTGAAAAAAAACGCATTCATTTTTCAAAGTAACTCTGACGTACTTTTGCTTATAATAAGAGCATCGTTCTCGGAAATCCGGGCGTAATGCATGTGCATTGTATCGTCCCAGGTTAGCCTGTGCAGTCAACACTGTATGACAGGGTGATAGGATCGACACTTTCGGCCTAAACTGGATTTGTACCAAGAAACAATACTTCCTTTAATCCATTTATGCCTAGCGTCTACAAAAAGGCCTTGGCAAACAGCGTAGACACAGATGAGACGCCGCATGATGTTTGCTTAAAGGAATTTCAAGTGTTCCAAAAAGGCAAGACTTCTTTTAAGTCGATCGTCACATTCGCTTCCGGTTCCAGAATCTTGTCTCTGGAACGTTGAACAAAAAAAAAAGTTTAACAAGGCCGTAAAGCGGAGACCAATTATCTTTGTATGAATCAATCGTGATACATACCTTACAGTCACTCATCTTGTACTTATCCCAGGAATTGACATATGAGCCTCGTTCTGGGAAAAATGGATTTAATGCATGTGCGTAAGTGTCATCTCAAAATAATTAGCCTGAGCACAGGCAAATCTGGGACGACACTTTTCACCTATACTAGATTTAGGTTACAATATACCTCCTTTAAAATAATTAATGATACACACATAACAGCGGAAAGCGTCGCCCATGATAAGCCTGAGAAGTCCTGGGCCCGTATTCAAGTAGCTTCTTAAGTTTTCACTTAAGTTAAGAAAATTTTTAAATAAATTTCTAAAGTTAAATTTGAAATGTCAAAAGCAAAACATGAGACGCTTAGTATTTCTCTTTAAGAAATTCCATTAAGAGTTAAATGAAGTTAACTTAATTTTTAATATATGAGAAAAAATACACAGAGTAAAGAAATTTATTCACTTTATGAAGCTACCAGAATTTAACTTAAGTGAAATCTTATGTTTAAAGAAAAAATGGCGGAGATAAGAAAAAATATTGCGCAATATTTCAACTTAAGTTATTTTTTAACTTAAGAAGCTACTTGAATACGGTCCCAGAACGACACTTTACCTACAAGCATTAAGCCCAGTTAAGCAGAACATGTTCACATGTACATACGAAGGCTCATTACAATAGCTGAATCAGTTCTACATACGAAGGCTCATTACAATAGCTGAATCAGTTCTACATACGAAGGCTCATTACAATAGCTGAATCAGTTCTACATACGAAGGCTCATTACAATAGCTGAATCAGTTCTACATACGAAGGCTCATTACAATAGCTGAATCAGTTCTACATACGAAGGCTCATTACAATAGCTGAATCAGTTCTACATACGAAGGCTCATTACAATAGCTGAATCAGTTCTACATACGAAGGCTCATTACAATAGTTGAATCAGTTCTACATACGAAGGCTCATTACAATAGCTGAATCAGTTCTACATTAGAAGGCTCATTACAATAGCTGAATCAGTTCTACATGCGAAGGCTCATTACAATAGCTGAATCAGTTCTACATACGAAGGCTCATTACAATAGCTGAATCAGTTCTACATACGAAGGCTCATTACAATAGCTGAATCAGTTCTACATACGAAGGCTCATTACAATAGCTGAATCAGTTCTACATACGGAGGCTCATTTCAATAGCTGAATCAGTTCTACATACGAAGGCTCATTACAATAGCTGAATCAGTTCTACATACGAAGGCTCATTACAATAGCTGAATCAGTTTTACATACGAAGGCTCATTACAATAGCTGAATCAGTTCTACATACGAAGGCTCATTACAATAGCTGAATCAGTTCTACATACGAAGGCTCATTACAATAGCTGAATCAGTTCTACATACGAAGGCTCATTACAATAGCGGAATCAGTTCTACATACGAAGGCTCATTACAATAGCTGAATCAGTTCTACATACGAAGGCTCATTACAATAGCTGAATCAGTTCTACATACGAAGGCTCATTACAATAGCTGAATCAGTTCTACATACGAAGGCTCATTACAATAGCTGAATCAGTTCTACATACGAAGGCTCATTACAATAGCTGAATCAGTTCTACATACGAAGGCTCATTACAATAGCTGAATCAGTTCTCAGCTATTTAGCGTTTAATAGTTTCCGTTTTTTTTACTACTTAGCCCATTCAAAGCTATATGAGATCTTTATCGAGAAATTGACATAGGATATTCATATAAATGATGTTTCACTGCAGTATAGCGATAAGTTATCGAGTTATTGCGCGAAAACGCTAGCATTTTAACAATTTTTCAAAACACCTAACGAATGACGCCAATAAAAAGTTCACATACTCAAGATCATGTCCTTGCGCTATTCGAAAGATCTCGATCCTACAGTCGGCATCTCGGGACTTCCGGCCCTCCTTATACAACCGGAACTCGGCCCCCATGACGAGCTCCGACATGGCGACGTCAGTCGTGTCAAAGTAGAAAGTGATGTCCCGGTCGTGACGCAAGTGGGGTATCTTGCTTGCTGCAAATATTTGAACCTCGTTCTTAGAAAACGGGCCTTAATGCGTTTGAGTAAAGTGTTTAGTATATATCACTGTTTACACAGCTAAGTCTGTGCAGTCCACACAGGCAAATCTAAGAAGACACGGTCCACCTTGAATGGATTTTTGATCAGAAGAGACTTTCTTTAACCCTTTGCATGCTGGGTAATTTGTCGTCTGCTTAAATGTCGTCTGCTGAACTTCTAAAATTAGCCATTTCTTCGATTTTTTTCAAAGAATACTATCAGAATAGCAAACAGTTTGGATCCTGATGAGACGCCACGTTCTGTGGCATCTCATCTGGATCCAAACTGTTTGCAAAGGCCTTCAAAATTCGGTTCCAGCGCTTAAAGGGTTAAACGAAAACTACCATAAAAGCGGAAGGTGTCGCCCCTGATTTACCCTTGCGGAATGCACAAGCTTATATAGGACTACACTTTTCGCACATGCATTTAACCCCGTTTTCCTAGATGTCTGTTTTTTTGTTTATTTGTTTAGCCTTTTGCATGCTGGAAATTTGTCGTCTGCTAAAATGTCGTTTGCTGAATTTCTAAAATTAGCATTTTCTTCGATTTTTTTCAAAGAATATTATCAGAATAGCAAAAAGTTTGGATCCTGATGAGACGCCACGTTCTGTGGCGTCTCATCTGGATCCAAACTGTTTGCAAAGGCCTTCAAAATTCGGTTCCTGCACTGAAAGGGTTTGTTTCAGTTATACCACGGCAGTCACTTAAACCAACTCACACTTTTCCTGAGAGAGCCCGGCTTCTTAAAAACAAGCAAATAAGAGTATCTCTTCGGTTTTGGTTTTTTGCTGTTCGATTATCAAATAAACACTCATTTATACGCAATTTAAAAATAAAACACATTTCGTTCGTAAAACAATTATGTTATTGGCCAAAGCTAGATAGAGTTGAATAGGTAATATGTTTTGCAACATTTCATGAAATTTTACATGGCGCAGTGTAAGCGCATGCACTTGCGGATTCTGGCGATACGGATTCGAATACTGGCGACGTCGGTTTTTTTTTCTTACTATAAAAAGCAGTTACATGTAAGTGTATTATAAACATTAAATATTAGAAAGCCATCATATCTTATAAAATTGATACATTTCCAAAATATGTTGAATATTTTCCATAAAACGTGGATGGAAACGAGATATTGATTAAATTATCGTTGTTCCTTAACTCGTTTATATATGCCATCATTCCAATATATAAAATAAATATGTTCCAAACATTTTGCTATCTTCTTTTTGCATTCTCAGTTATGTGTTTTTAATAAAATGAATCTCGTCGTATTTGATTTTGAGATGACAATTTCATGAGCAAACAATAAGGATGATGCACCCTGCAGCTTTTTCCCTCCCCAAACTTACCTCTAGATTTGTCAAACAGTAAAGTCAAAATTATTAACACAATTTACTTTTAATTAAGTCAGCAAGATTTTGATTCGGGCAATTTCTGCTAAGCTTTTATTTACAAGCATTTTTTAAATTTGAATTTTATACTCCAAACAAAGCTCACTGGCAATCCGACTTCATGAGACAGCAAGGACGGGATGGTGACCTTCCCATGGACATACAGGAGTTCTGGAGCCCTTTTGTCGTACGCGGCGCTAACAAGGTACTTCCAGTCTTATCACGTCAAGGATTGAAGTGTTCACAGAACTGGATTACGCTGTTTGAGTAGCTACGCAAGCTTGCCTAGCTTAATCCACTGAGATCAACTGTACAAAGTAGACAGGACACCTGGCATGTACTGGTTCAAGCCAAGGGAAGGACTCTCAATAATCCTTAGGTATTGTACGCAATGAAGATGATTAAACGAAGTTTAAATTCGAATAAAATAAAATAAAATTACACTCGATCAGACGAGAGAATTTACTGGGCTTTCGTTAAGTTTTGAATTTTTGAAAGAAAGTCGTTGGAACATCGTGCGCTCGACTTTTTGAAAGTTTCACATGTTTGTGTCTACGTACCAAAAACTCCGTGCAGTTGTATTCACCTGGTAAATGGTCATTTAACAAGTTGGTGTGCATTATACATTGATACAAAGCTATTCTGACTGCTAACTTGCGAGAAATTCATTGTGTCTTTCGTCAATCGGCCATATTTGGCGCGCGCTTGTTGTTGTACTACTATGTTGAAAGGGCTGTTGTCGACGTAGCGAATAGCGCGTATGAGGGGCATTTGATGGCACTGATTTTTGAGAAGAGGAAAGACATAAGCCAAATGATTTAGTACGTTGTTATTTCTGTATTTATTCTATGTATGTGATATGTTGCAATTGCGGATTGCGCCAGTAAAGTGCAACAGAAAGCATCCTCGTGAAAGCAAAAGGAAAGTAGAAGTGGATGTGGAAAGTAGTTCGAAGCGGATTTCGTATTGTGTTTTGAGTGATTTGTTATTGAGCGGTGATGATAAGCGCAAGAGATCAATGAATGCATGTTGTGTGCTTCGCTGCACTTGCAAAGAGACTCAGAGTTGCGTATGCGGACGTTGTGGGCATGCGCGTATGGCTGGTTAATTATGGTAATTTTCATATTTTGCGGGCCGGAAATAGTTATGGTAATTTTCACATTAATAGTCGCTGCATCACGATTGGCTGATTTATGGTGAAAACACACTAAGATATTTGCTTCGCGTGGTGATTGTCGAAAGTAGTGCCTATTTGTAAAGAGTTCTTTTTCTCTTCTGGATGAAAAGCCATTTCGCGATCGCGCCATTCCTTTAGTGGTTATCAACTGTTTCCTAAGTGTGTCTGCAACATGTATTTCATTGGCAGCGACGTTGACAGACGAGAGTTTGTGGTGCATTTATTGAAGTGTGAAGGTTTATCGCTCGCTTGCATTTGGGCGAATGGGATTTTCTTAGAAGCTGCGTGATATACGTTTTTGATTGCATCTTTCGGAATAAGATCGATTGATCTTTAAAACTGATACTAGCCTTGCACACTCTGATGCAAAGAAAAGGCAGGACCAAAAACGTCGGCCGTTCCATATTTGGAAATTAGATGCAGTGTCAACTAAGTAATAACTGCGTAAATATACTCTTGACCAGTCAGGCAACCCCAAATCGTATACTGGCCTAAGCCGCATACAGTTTGAGGCTGCCTGGCTGGTCACTATTGGGTTTTCTCATTTACCCAGAGTGTACTGAACATTTTGTCCTGGGTATCAATCAGTGTATAATCAACGATTTTAATAGCAATCAATGTCGGTTGCTCTTTTAAAGTGATATTATGGGCATCTAACAGTGTATAAGTGTCTATCGCAACCGTTGTTTATTTTTGGTGTTTTCACTTCATACACATGTATATTTGTTAATGCAACGTCAACATACTAAAACAACATCCCGGAAAAAGAAAACTAATGCATTTGAATATCATCTGTACTTTGTGAATCTCAATTAAGTTTTAGTGCAGATTCGTTCATACGACACAAAGACACTCTTTTGTTTTACGGATCATTTCGGCTTAGAGGACTGGGTGAGTCATGTAAAATATCGAATATAATTTATATATTTTTTATAAACAACTGGTGGCAAGATGAGTTGCAGATACTTGGTCTGTTACCACATTTTAACTAACTAACTCTTTTGACCAGTTAATTCTTTTCAACTCAATTCATCAGTGAAAAATGCCCATAATTTCACTTTAAAGAACACACTGATAATGTCGTCGTCAGAGATGCGCAAATAACGACCGCGTTGTTGAACATCGGGCCAAGACTCACCCATGGAAACCATTCGGCAAACCTATTTTGCTTTTCGAGTTAAAACTCGAAACACCTGCATTACCCGGTAGATATGAGTCGCATAATGTGCGTAAAGCGTCGTCCCAGATTAGCGTGTGCATTAAGCCATGTTTCCTATCATGCGACCCTCGTATATCTATATATCAGCTGTCAAGAAATCCTTATCCGTAACATTTAAAACATAAATACATAATTTATTTATTATAAATAAATAAATAAATAACGTTGAAATAAACAGATGTTTAAATCTATATGCCTATGACCACGCTGATCACGAATTCGTTGGAATTTTTAAGATATCTACAGCCGTTCAAAAGTTATCAATTTTTTAAAAATAAATAAAAAAATACATATGTATCATATAATGAAAAAAAATGAAAAAAAAAAAAAAAAAAAAAAGTTATAATCAAAAAATGTTTTGCATTAAGCACCCTTTTCTCGTGAAGTCCTATTTACGTGCACAAATGAAATACGCTCGCTCGCTAGCTCGTTCGCTCCATCGAAATCAAACAATAATATAGTGAAATCTCTATGAATTTTTGTCGCTGAATCCGAATCCGGTGTTAATTTTTCGATGTCTCGACTCGTTGAAGAATTATTGAGTTTAAATTGTGCATTTCGATAAGAATGCAGCACCCTTTTAATAGAAGCGCAAAACCCAGTACACCTTACATTCCAGTGAAATAAAACAATAAGATAGTCCAATCTATGTGATTTTGTCTTCCTGAATCCGATTCCGGTGCTACTTTTCCGATATCTGGACCCCTTAAAAAATGATTGATGTTTGACTGATTGGTGGTTAAGTCTAACCATTATATTTAAGCATTTGTTGTATTTTGAACTACGGAAAATAATACATTTCATTACATCTAATCGCTGCATTCAAGATTTGAGAGTTATTTATCTCACTAACACGGACGATCATGTTAATAAATGAATGGATGAATAGATAAACAAGACAATGTGAGTATAAACAATTGTTAAAGTGATATTATTAGTGGGGTCATATGGTGAAATGATTGTTCACATTTTGATAAAAGCAACAAACTTGGCACATTTGTAGATATAAGTATTTTATTCAATTTTAGCTATGGACCCATCTCCAATTTTCAAGATGGCCGCCATTTTCAAGATGGCCGCCAAGATGGCCGCCAAACTTTAGGAAATTACATGTTACTGTCATATTTGATTAAATTATTCTGTTTTTGGCATTAAAATTAGCTGTTTTATGTAATTAATTAATAAAAATATGTTTCTACATGAAAAAAATGAATTAAAAATTGCATATAAGTCAAAATGGCTTCCAAAATGGCCGCCTAAAGTACAAAAAAATAGGATTTTCCACCTCAAATCTATAATTTCATAACTCATTGAATGTATGTTATGTAAGAAAGTGTTTTTCTTTTTTTGTATTTACAGATACCTTCATTTGTATAATATGCTCAACATATTGTGTTAGTCCTTAAATAAAGAAATAACTGCCTTCAACGAGTTCACACTTCCAGACCATAAAGCTGCCTTAAAATCTAACCGCGGTCACATCCTCCACCACATATGGTGCTTGTATTCAGTGGAATTGTTCACTTTTTGATAAAAGCAACACACTTTGCTAATTGGTAGTTTAAAGTATTTAAGACAAAAAAGGCTATGGACCCAATTCATATTTTTCAAAATGGCCGCCATTTTCAAAATGGCCGCCAACCTATCAAAAAAGGAGAAAATATCGAGGTGCTGATTTTGTGTTGCGATCTTTTACAAATCAAATGAAATATTACAATACTTTAATACTAATTATGCTGATAATCAAAAATCTTTGCAAGAAACACATTTATTATAAGTATTTTGTTAATTTTGTACTTTTTGTAAGGTGAAAAGGTCATTTATATGGGCATTTTTTCACTGTTGAATTGAGCTGAAAAGCATTAACAGGTCAAAAGAATTAGTTAAAATGTGGTAACTGACCCATTATCTACAACTCATCTTGCTACCAGTTGTTTATAAAAAATATGTATTATTTTCTATATTTTACATGACTCAACCAGTCCTCTAAGCCGAAACGATCCGTAAAACAAAATTGTGTCTTTGTGTCGTATGAACGAATCTGCATGAAAACTACATTTAGACCCACATCGTTCATCGAATCATTTCTGTCGTCAGTTGCCAAAACGAAAGTACGGTTGACATTCAAATGGATTATTTTGCTCTTTCCAGCATATAGTTTTAGTATGTTGATGCTGCATTAACAAATATAAGTGTATATGAAGTGAAAACACCAGAAATAAACACAACGGTTGCGATAGACGCCTTTATACTGTTAGATGCCCATAATATCACTTTAAGCTTCCGACACAAAGCACAGGGAGAACCCAGGGACGCATTTCCAGTAGTTTCGATACGTTCATTATTATGCCTTAATGGTGAAGAATACATTTTAAATAGATGCATATCAATCACTCATTTAGTCAGTCACTCACTCACTCCTTCACTCAATCACTCCCTCACTCAGTCCGTCACTCAATCACAAAGTCACTCACTCAGTCATTTAGTTTCGCGGATCAAGATTTTGGTTTTAATTATCGGATACAGTTAGCCCTTAAATAATAGTGTAAGTTTGTTCGCACTTTTGTGTTTGAAAAGTCTTTTCGCTTAGCTCAAGGCAATATTGATAACAACGAGCGAGTGTCTGTCATATTAATACACTGATGTGTGTACAGGCCAATCAGGGCGTTGACATTATGCTTTTATAGATTTTTTCATTAAAAAAGTCTCTTCTAGACAAACACCCAAGGAGGCGGGAAATTATTGTCCCTTATTATCCTGTGTGTACTGCACAGGCTAATATAAGATGACACTTTACGCACATGCATAAAGTCCCTTTTTCCACGAGGCCAATGTCAACCAAAAAAGCAAAATTGAAAACAAGGCCCATTCTCTCTGCCAGCAAAATTTCAGTCTCTGTCGAACAATTTTAAGACGCGGTTAATCGGCTTTCATGCGTTGTCTGTGTATTAAATGTAAAACATTTCTACATCTGCATATTGAGTTAATTTCTTGAAATTCTCCATTAAATTAAACATCAATTTCGAGTTCTTCTTTGGATTTCAGGAGAATTAAATTAAGCTTTAAGAGTTCCCCAGAACGAAGGAGCAAAATCTATAATGTCTGCCTAACAATCAGGAAGTCACGGGTTCGATCCAAACTGAGGGTTGTTTAGATCTCCATCAATGACTAATAATTAATTTGGTATTTAAAAAAAAAGTCAAATTAAAAAATAAGTCTATTTGCGACTTGACCGTGAAAGGAACAAGATAAAAATGGACCAGGTTTTCTTTACTAAGGGACAAGATAGAGACTTATAGTTACTGAAAGCCATGGACAGTTTATACGCACCCCACTTACCATTCAGCCAAAAAGTTGAAAATATTATATGGAAAAAAGGAAGTTATTACACATCATTTTTTCCCATCATTGTAAAGCAGCCAATGACTGGTTCTACTCAGGAAACAGAGACTGGTTCTACTCAGGAAACAGACTCAAGAGCATGTAATTTTACACGAATAAATAAAACGTCTTATAAGGCAATGTTTTGTTTTTACACTTTCCATTTATACCCGAGATCCAATAACTCCTCACATATACAACGTACTGTCTTGAAATCAGATCAAAACTGCTATCATATACGCAACAAAATTGACCACTTTATTTGCACATAACTATTTTTACAACCAAATGTATAAGATATATACATGTACAAATGGGAAAGTAGGAACTCGGCCTATCACACGTGAACCACAAGTGCTTCGTTCTTGATACCATTAATTGTTCAGACTGATTATAACGACAGATGGTTAATTGCTCTGTATTGAACAACTTAAAAAATTGTCATCTGCGGTCTTCAACGACTAATTACCTATACGTAGTGGTATTTTAAAGAGGCCGTAACAAGATTTTCATGTAACCGTTTTGTTTTTGTTTTTATTTAATAATGCTCAGGTCTAAAATTCCTACTGATGATCCAAATGATTATATGGATGATGATGATGACGAAGATGATGACGATGATAACGGTGAAATGATGATTTGGATGATGATGATGATGATTTAGATGATGATTTGGTCGATGATAATGATGATTTGGATGATGATGATTTGGATCATGATGATTTGGATGATGATCATGATGATTTGGATGATGATGACGACGATGATTTGGATGATGATAATGATGATTTGGATAATGATGATGATTTGGATGACGATGATGATTTGGATGATTTGGATAATGATGATGATTTTAATTATTTGGATGATTATGACTTGGATGATGATTATTTGGATGATGATGATTTGGAGGAGGAGGATTTGGATGATGATTATGATGTTGATCATGATGATGAGAATGATGATGATAATAATGATAATGCTTAGGATGTAAACGATGATTTTGTTAATAATTATATAGAAAACGATGATGCTAAGGATGGTGATGACAAAGATGATGATAGCGATGAGTATTGTAGCGATGATGATGATTTTAATTATGATAATAATAATGATATTAATGTTATAATAAGCAATACTAAGCAATTACTACTCAAAGAAAATGATTTAAAAAAAAATTATATTTTAAAGTTACTCTGACGTACTATTGCTTACAATATGAGCCTCGTTCTCTGAAATGTGGGCGTAATGCATGTTTCTAAATGCGGCACATCCTCTTGGCATGACGATAATGTGCGATAGTATCGAACGTGACTTTTCGGCGAGCGACATAATTCTTGCACGTGACACGTTGTCTTGATATGCCGCTCTTTTGTGCCAAATTGCTTCGAAATCCTTAAATGCACAACACAAATGTTAGCCGGGCACGAAATGTCAACCCCCCACCCACACATACCAACATACATGTACACAGACACACATGGGCTAATGATATATGCCCTTCCGCAATTATCATAACGGGGTCACGGGGTGATAAAAGCATTATTTAGCGTTACAGTAAAAAAAAACGTCTTGTTAGGCATTGTTTTGTTTTACAATATATATTGATACCCGCTATCCAATAACTCCTTGCAGGCAAAATGAACAGGCATGACATCAGATCTTAACTTCTACCATATTCGCAACAAAATTGACAACTATTTGCATGATGATTTGGATTATGATTTCGATGATGATGGCGATGAGGATGTTGATGACAATGATGATGGTGATGATGATGGTTGTGGTGATGATGGTGATGATGATGCTTAGGATGGTGATGACAAATATGATGATGATGCTTAGGATGGTGATGACAAAGATGATGATAGCGATGAGTATTTTAGCGATGATGGTGATAATAATTATGATTATAATAATGATGTTAATGTTTTTAATAAGTAATACTAAGCAATTAATACTAAAAGAAATGATAAAAAACATTCATTTTTCAAAGTAACTCTGACGTACTTTTGCTTATAATAAGAGCATCGTTCTCGGAAATCCGGGCGTAATGCATGTGCATTGTGTCGTCACGGGTTAGCCTGTGCAGTCCACACTGTATAATAGGGTGATAGGATCGACACTTTGACCTAAACTGGATTTGTACCAAGAAACAATACTTCCTTTAATCCATTTATGACTAGCGTCTACAAAAAGGCCTTGGCAAACAGCGTAGACCCAGATGATTGCGATGATGATGATGATGACAATGATGATGGTGATGGTTGTGGTGATAATGGTGATGATGATGCATAGGATGGTGATGTTAATGTTATAATAAGTAATACTAAGCAATTAATACTCAAGGAAAATGATGAAAAACATTCATTTTTCAAAGTAACTCTGACGTACTTTTGCTTATAATAAGAGCATCGTTCTCTGAAATCCGGGCGTAATGCATGTGCATTGTGTCGTCCCAGGTTAGCCTGTGCAGTCCACACTGTATGATAGGGTGATAGGATCGACACTTTCGGCCTAAACTGGATAAGTACTAAGAAACAATACTTTCTTTAAACAAAGAAAAACGCACACGCATTAAGATGAGGCTCATTTTAAGTGAAGTGTTCCGAAAAGACAAGACACTACTTGTGGTGTGTGTATAGCTGCCATTCTGGGAAAAAGTGGAAAATGACAATAGCAAAATTGTAACAATGTATTAAGCAAATAAACGGAGACAGATCATTACAGGGACTTTATAAGAGATCGAATGATTTTGTTCGTGTTATTAACATTTATGAAGAAAAAAAATCAATTAATCAATATTATACACGTTTTAAGTAGGTATTCGAGTAATTATTGCAGCCATTATTATGGTTTTTGCAGGCGACAAGTCTTGATTTGATGATAATGTGAGCTATTTATATTCCAAATGTTATAATGCACTACATAGTATATAGACTGGACGGGAACACATACTTCCAAGTTAAATATTAGGAATATACGAAAACTCCGATCTTGAAGTGACCGACATGGTTGTTTCACGAGACAAGTCATATTGCTACTTAAGTTATAAGTGCCTGTTTAGTTTGAAATCCCACAATGAACGACAAAACAATAAAGCAATGTCAACGCTGACCTTGACCTTCAAGCAAGCCATATCGTTTCTGCAGGCGGTACATCGTCTTAATATGGCAATAATGTGCGCAAAGTGTCAATCGTTACTTTGAAGTGAGCGACATGATTGATGCACGTGACACGTTGTCTTGATATGCTGCTCATGTGTGCAAATTCGTTCCAAAATCTTATTTCGCAAAAAGGTTATGAGCCGGACACGAAATGTCAATCCCCACCCACACATACCAACATACACAGATACACAGGGGCTTACAATATTTCAATTAAATGTCAATTGTTTATTTACAATAATTCCGTAATTATCATGACGTGGTCACGGGATGATAAAAAACATGATTCGTCTTGTTAGGCAATGTTTTGTTTTACAATTTGTATGTATACCCGCTCTCCAATAACTCCTCATAGGCACAATGAACAGCCATGAAATCAGATCTCAACTTCTACCATAAACGCAACACAATTGATCACTATATGTGCACATAACTATTATCACAACCAAATGAATAAGATATATACACTTGGGGACTTTTCTTACGCATCCCTTTTTAAACTTGAATATCGCAGTTATGAGTAAAGACATTAATAAAATTTTTTACATACGATCATTTGACTACATTCTATGCAAGCTCACGATTAAATCGTTCATCCGTGGCTAATGGACGCTTTAGCACGTGGGGTAGGTGTGGTTCCATATTTGTGCACGTGTAAATGGTAAAACGCGATTTAATTCTAGTTTTATTTAAAAATAATTATTTTAGGTGGGTTCTTACACAAGGAAAACATAAAATTAAATTACAAAACAATATAGCTCGTATAAATATTCAGGAGCGCAATAGCGCACTTTGCCATTTAAAGGCTATGTGTCCCACTTGCTAAAGCGTCCGATCGTCACGGATGAATGATTGTATCGTTAGCATGCACATATTGTAGTCAAATGATCACATGTGAAATTTTAAATAAAAATATTTACTCATTAAAGAGATATGTAAGTTTTAAAAGTGTTGCGTTAGAAAAATCACCAAGTGTAGTAAAAGGCGATATACATGTTATTTCAATTTAAGTTCATGTTAATAATTCTAGGGTAAGTTTTTACACAAGAAAAAACAAACATTAATTAAAGAAAGACAATATGGCTCGTATGAATATTCAGGAGCGAAACGGCTAAATCGGCATGTTGCAAGTCGGTCAGTTATTAAGACGTGTAAGTTTGTGCGTTTTACTTTTCACATTGTTATTATTCAACGTTGTACGAGTTTGCGAATTTGACTTTTGAAATGACGTTTTTAATTTGTTATGTTTTATATTTTGTTGTTTTTTAATTTCAATAAAATTTTCAGGAATTGTCAGAAATGTGCTAACTTATTATTGGTCCAAATTTCAACACAAGCCCTTCAAAAACAAGGGAGCTATATTGATATGATTAAGTGATGCGTTAGAAAAGTCTCCAAGTGTACATGCACAGATGGGAAAGTAGGAACTCGCCCTAAGAACACGGAATCACGAGAACTTCGTTCTTGATACCATGAATTGTTCAGACTGATAATAACGACACTGGTTAATGATAACATCGATGGCAAAATTCCGGTCATGGTTATTTCGATGAAATGTGTGATTAGTTTAATACATAGTAAACTTGTTTCAATATATGATAAAATAAAATATTACAATGACAACTTCAAATGTATGTAAAGCAGTTTTCTATTAAGTGTCCTCACTACTTGGTAATCTATTGTAAGGTTATCTATTAGAGCCGCGATCTGGGAAAACAGGGCTTATGGGCTTCATACATCAGCGTAAAGTGTCGTCCAAGGTAGCTGGTGCAGTCCGCACAGGCCAATCAGGGAGGACCCTTACCGCCTGAAGTGGGTTTTCGTTTAGAAGAGTACAAGATACCTTCTTTAAAATTAAATACCATACACGCGGAATGTGTCGTCATTGATTAGCCTGTGCGAACTGCACAGGCTAATCTGGGACGACACGTACGCATATGCATTAAGCCCCGTTAAAATGAATGTTAAACGTAAGAGGGTTTGAAAATGACGTATTTTAATTCCGCCATTTCCTAATGGAATCTCTGTTCCGTTGAAGGTTCCGCGGATAAATGTCCCTCTCAATCTCGAGGCTAGTGCATCGTGAACAGTTTCACGCTAATAAAGTCCATATGATATTAGTCAAAGCTTTTGTCCTTTTTTTTCTGATCGCGAATAACCGTCCCTCACGAACAAATGGCACCCGCAAGCCTTCACCTTCATGTTTTTTGTACTTATTCAACACGACGTTCGATTTTTCATCGAAATGAAGAACCTGGATCGATGCCAGTTTCTTCGGGGCGCAACAGGGCTTGGGAATCAATGATTGAGATATAGATACTTTTGTTTAAAAACATACTAACGTATCTACAAATGCGACAAGCATGTCCACGAATACAATTTATTTAAATAAACGGAACTATACTTGTAAACCGTGTAATAGCTATTCTAAACAGTATTTAAAATTACACATTTTTATCGCACTTTGCTTTTGCGAACCACATTTTCTATAGTGTGATTTTTGGACGTACTTACGCATGCAGGGACAATGGGGTTGCTTAATGCCTTACAGTTTCAGTGTAAGGGTGGAAAGGAGATGGGGGGCGGCCACCAAACACAAATAAACTGTTTACAGTATATTACCTGGTAAGGTCGTGTGAGATGTACAAGCGTCTGGACGATGGCGTGATAAGTCGCGTTCATCTGGGAGCTAAGCGGGAAAGATGCACTCGCCGCCACAGTAGAACGCCGCGTAGCCGTCAGGGGCGATAATCCATTCCTACAATGACATAATTTAATAACGTTAAATTATCAGCCAATAACGTAATATCATTGATCAATAACGTATGGTCATTGGTCAATATCGTATGATGATTGGTAAATTCGATATAATAATTGGTCAATAACGTATTATCATTGGCCAATAAAGTATAATCAGTTTTAATAACCTTATATCATTGGTCAAACGCGTCAGATCATTGGTGAATAAAGTAAGATTATTAGTCAATAACGTAAGATCATTGGTCAATAGCGTATGATAATTGGTCAATAACAAACGATAACTGGTCATTAAAGTTAATTAATTGGTCAATAACGGAAGATCATTGGTTAATTACTGAAGATAATTGGCCAATAACGTAAGAACGTTGGTCAATAACGAAATATCACTGTATGGACGCATGTATCGCTGCATGGTCGTATGTACTGGTATCGCTGTACATATTCCGTTAAGATCATCCTCCCACCTCCCAGATTCCGTAACTCATTTGCTTAAAACATCGCTATAATTAATGACAGGACTACTTTTTGTATTCATTTCATTGCTTGTTTTGAACAATAAACTCACCTGCCATCTAAGGCTCCGGAAACTTACGTACAGAGTATGGCGCTGGCAGGGGCTCTTCCGGTAGTTTTTCATCGCTGAAACGTAACACACAGTTAGTCAAATGCGTGTCTTCAAAGGGATTGCATGCAATGAAGGGTCGCCATCTGATGTTGTTAAAACTTGTGACACGACTATTTTGCTGTTTGTAAAGAAAATACTCCCTATCGCCCAATTGGTACATAAAGGTACAATTTTACATTAAAATTAGAAGGCACATGTTACTTTTTTTGCACCAATGGGGCGATATTCTCTTTGACTATGTCAAGATCTGATGGTATACATATATTTGATCCTCGCTCTGGGAAAACGGAGCTTAATGCGTGAGCGTAAAGTGTCGTCCTAGAAGGCTGTGCAGTACGCAAAGTCTTATCAGGGACGACACCTTCCGCTTTGAAGGAATGTTTCGTTCAAATAAAGTTCTTCTTAACGACAATTCTGTGTAGAAGGAACGTGTCGTCCCCGATTAGCCTGTGCGGACTGGATAGCTTAATCTGGGACGACACTTTCACCACATGCATAAGATCCATTTTTCCCAGAACGAGGCTCATAATAATGGATTATCACCCCTGATGATACTGCGATATCATATTGAAACCAGATGCGCAATTGGCTCCATTAGCAATTAGGCAGGCGAGTGTTAACATTTCGAAATTCCGCGGCAATACAACATCCGAATATTTGCATGAGACGAACTGTACCTACATCAATACACCCACGTAACAACATGCCGCTGCACTTGGATGTGCACTGGTTACTGCGTGCTTAAGTGATTGAAGTGTGAAAACATACAACAGAACATTTTACCATGGCTGAAGAACCATCATAATTCTTCATAATTCAATCTAAACGAAATTAAATGTTTTCACATGACAATTTAATAAGAAGAAAATTAAGAGAAGCAGATTAAATAGAGGAGAGTTTGAAGGAGTACATTGAAGTTAGAATGATAAGAATAGCAACTGTATTTTTTCTAAAGTTTTTCTCCACCTTTATTTTTATTTTTTTTATCTTTGGTGATACAAAAAGTTTGTGACTATGGACCGCCAGTAGCCATGGTGTAGTGGATATAGTGTCCGCCTAGCTACCGAAAGGTGTCATGGGTTCGATCCTAAATGAGGGAGCGTTCTTTTGATATCCCCCAAAGATACCAAGCGTTGGTTCTTCCAAGGAAACAGACTTAATAGCGTTTCAATATGCCTTACCCGTTTGACGCAATCGTGCTAAATTAAGTATGGTTAAAAATAACATGAAACCAAGTTATGAAAACAACTTAACACTTACAGTACCTGTCCCCGCCCTTGTAATAATAGTTCTCGGACTCGTTAGGTGTTTCGTTGCCCTGAGTATATGCCGACCGCCGGACGCGAACTTTAACCTCACGCGCCATTGTGAAAAAAAAAACAATGAGGAACGCTTGTTGGTCTGAACACGAACTCTGACACGACAAGACTATGTCAACTTTACCTTTGAAATTTGTAAAATTTGTTCGCTTAAATGTGTTGCGTACAAGTAAGCTAAGTGGGGAGAGCACTCGCCCTAATATTGATGGTCAAGGGTTCGAGTTCCGAACTGACTGCAAACACAATTGTTTTCGCCTTTCGACAAACGATTGCGACGTAAAAACAGTTCAGAAGCCAAAAATAATGAAAATCTGGGAGAGTTATCACGATCTCCTCTTAAAGGAGCCTTTTCACAGATGTTGGCCATGTGTTGAACTTTGTCATTAAAGGGACCGTCAACCACGAATGACGATAAAGAAAAGATATAAAATGCCGTATTTTTAACAATTATTAGTTTATATTGATTAAAGTATCACGACTGGTATATTACATGACTTAAAAATAGTTTATATTTTCAGTATATTCCGTAATAAAATTTCGCGATGTGAATTCGCAAAAATAGGTGACAAAACGATATACACACTATAAATAACGCAAGTAGATTGATCATTTTATATATAAAATATATACAATTCACAACGCATGCACAATTTTCATTCCTGGGTTCACCACGTGACGATAATGATCAATCTACTCGCGTTATTTATAGTTAACTGGTAGTTACCTGGTACACATACCGAGTAGAATTGTATTACCGAATATATGAAAATATGAAAACTTAACAACTTTTTTCAAGTAATGTAATATACCAGTCGGGATATTTTAATCAATATAAACTAATAATTGTAAAAAATACGGTATTTTAGAACTTTTCTTTTTTCGTCATTCGTGGTTGACTGTCCCTTTAAATGCTTTATATTGATAAATATAAACATTGGATCTAAAAAGCTCCAGAAGAAAAAAAGAATAAACTTAAAGAAAGAAAAAAGTAACCCTCAACTGGGCTCGAACCACTGACCCCTGGAGTAAAAGTATATCGGTTTGACCACTCGACCACCCGTACTCATATAAACGCTGTATTCCATACTTTATATGAACAATACTCGTAGCATAACAAAATATAACGACAACAACAGAACTCTCCAAATTATTCAATCGTTTCGCGTTGCAGCGCTTTATAATTTTCAGGTGTTTAAATCGTTAAAAGTTGCCTATTATGGACATTTTAGAACATGGTAAATGTTCAGTATTACTGTTTCCTCACAAATATCATAACTACATGAATATTTGCGAATTTGAAACATTTTTTTTTATTTTGTCAATTTACGAAAACGTGAAAAGGATCCTTTAAGACGTGAAGTTCCGGTTCTAGCCACGAAGCGGACTCGTGATGTTTTCAACTAGTCTTTTTATGCAATCGAGCTTTAGTAAATAGATTAAAGTACACTCAAACGAATTTCCACCCCCTAGTGCCGTGACCTTAATATAGAGCCCCAGGTTGGTGGAGGGGGATGTGGGACACAGCGAGAGAGCCCGAGTCACGTTCATGTTTACGCAACCCTTGAAGTCCCGACAGATTCACTATCGGTTCTAGAATCTTGTCTTTTGAATGTAAAACAAAAACAACTTATAACAATGCAGAGTAGTTGAAAGGAAAGTATATGTCTTTGTATGCAGTAATAATGATCTATATATTGGTGTCGCTCCCATGTATAGATATATGAGCCTCGTTCTGGGAAAATTGGTTTATTGCATTTGTGTAAAATGTCGTAAAATAGGACGACACTTTTTTGGTTTTCGCTAAAAAGAGACTGCCTTTAAACGAACTATTTCCACTTAACGCACAATGATTAAGTCAAGATTTCCCAGAAAGAGACTCACTTGGTATCTACATGCGAAGTTTCATTACGATATCTCAATGCGTTCTCGAGCATTTGCGCGTTAAACACTTCCATTTTAAGTACTTAACCGGATACAACCCATTATAAATTTGAAACGAGGTCTTATCAGAATATCAGAATATATCAATGTATAACGGATTCGTGATTTCCCGAAAACGCCAGTATTTCAACAGTTTTTATTATTGAATATGAAAAAAAAACAACAAGTTAACAAACAGTTTACATATTCTAGATCGAGTTCCTAAGCTATTCGAAATATCTCAATCCTACAGTTGGTATGTCGGGACGTTCGAACCCCCTTATAAATCCGGAACTCGCCCCAGTGACGAACTCAAACATGGCGACGTACGCCGCTTCGAAGTAGAAAGTGATGTCCTTGTAGTGACGCAAGTGGGGGATCTTGCTTGCTGAAAAGATATGTGCCTCGTTCTTTGAAAAGGTTCCTGAATGAATATGTATAAAGGGTCGTACCAGCGTAGCCTTCGCAGTTCGCACGTGCTAATCTGATACAACACTTACGACTAAAATCGATTTTCGATTAGAATATGCTAAATTTAAACGAACAAATCAGACTGTACAGACAAATACTGGACTACTCTTTACGCACATGAATTAAACCGGGTTTTCCCAGAGAACGACTCATTTAAGTTATTTCACAGCGGCCGGTTTACATATTGAAACAGTTCCTGTTATAGCTGGGTAACCTAAAACAAGCAAATTCAAGAGAATGCTATATATTCGGTTCAATGATGTTAAGGAGGTCGGTAGCGCGAAATGAGGGGAACGTTCCGACGACGTAGAAACTTCGAAGCGTCTTAAGGATGCTGATGCCGCTCCCGGCGTCGATAATGGACGAGACGATCGAGTTTACTTGAGTGAACAAAGTATTGACGCGATGATACAAAAGATGAAAGCGATTAGCTCGACGTTACTTTCCGAGCTTCTTCCGGAATGTTGACGATGGCGGATATGACGCTCCGTTTCCCGGAAGTCGACACCGACTTTGGAAGGATCCGACAGCATAATACAGTATTTTCCTTATGAAATATAGTATGGGGACTTAAAAACTTACATATATTTTAGTTTGCAGACTTACTTACTATAACAATGTCGCCACCATAGATGGAATTTAAACCGATATCGCAATAATGTTTTTTTAGCTCACCTGAGCGATAGCTCGAGGTGAGCTATTGTGATCACTCAGCGTCCGGCGTCCGTCCGTCCGTCCGTTAACAATTTGTAAACATCTTCTTCTACTAAACCATTGAGCCAATTTCAACTAAATTTCATGTGGAGCATCCCTAGGTCATGGGACAAAAGAATTGTTAAAAAAAATTTGATCACATAACCAAGATGGCCGCCATGACCATATATGGTAAAAACCTTAAAAAATCTTCTTGTCAGAAACCACTCATCAGATTTTCAAAAAATTTCAAAGGGATGACCTTTGAGGGCTCCCCTGAAAAAGTTGTTCAAAGAAATTTGATTCGTCAAAAAACATGGCCGCAGGAGCTCGTTGAACTTTGCATGTTTATTCGTTTTTGCCTATTTTGTGAAAACTTTCAAAAATCTTCCACATTTTTTGTCCGATCCTTTCCAAATTTGCACAGTGTCTTTATATCAATGAGGACACGAACCCTACAAAAAATGAGCATTATTGGTCCATGAAGTACAGAATTACCTCCCCTTGAATTGAGAAAATGGTGTTTATGCAATAAAGTCCAAATTTTTCATCCAATGCTTTCCAAACTTGTAAGGATTTAGCATGGTTCAAACAAGGGAAACAACTACGGTTTATGCATGTTCTTTTTATTACAGATTTGCCTCCCTTTAATTCATTCAAAATCTCATTTTACAGCAGAGATTCCAAATCTGACCTGTAAATGAGCCCCATATTTACTGCTGGTGCTATGTTACCTTTTCCCATTTGATCATTCTTAAGTATTGGTCTTGTAATGCTGCTACTGCTACTGCTACTGCTACTGCTACTACTACTACTACTACTACTACTACTACTACTACTACTACTACTACTACTACTACTACTACTACTACTACTACTACTTCTACTACTACTACTACTACTACTACTTCTACTACTACTACCACTACTACTACTACTACTACTACTACTACTACTACTACTACTACTACTACTACTACTACTACTACTACTACTACTACTAGTACTACTACTACAAGTACTACTACCACCACCACCACCACCACCACCACCACCACCACCACCACCACCACGTCTACTATTACTACTTCTACTACTACTACTGCCACTACTACTACTACTTTTACCACTACTACTACTACTACTACTACTACTACCACTACTACTACTACTACTACTACTACTACTACTACTACTACTACTTCTACTACTACTTCTACTACTACTACTACTACTACTACTTCTACTACTACTACTACTACTACTACTACAACTACTATTACTACTACTACTACTACTACTACTACTACTACTACTACTACTACTACTACTACTACTACTACTACTACTACTACTACTACTACTACTACACCACCACCACCACCACCATTCACAGTGACAAAAAACGTATTCACACAATGGCTGCTACTACAACTTATAGCCCATATAGGGGGGCATGCATGTTTTACAAACAGCCCTTGTTTCTATGGGATTTTAACCACAACTGTTCATGTTTATCTCCGACACATATTTTTAGGTCACCTGTCATGAAGTGACACGGTGAGCTTATGTGATCGTGTGATGTCCGGCGTCCGTTGTGCGTGCCTGCGTGTGTCCGTGCGTCCGTCCGTCAACAATTTGTTTGTGTAGACAGTAGAGGTCACAGTTTGCATCCAATCTTGATGAAATTTGGTCAAAATGTTTATCTTGATGAAATCCGGTTTGGGATTGTATTTGGGTCATCTGGGGTCAAAAACAAGGTCACTAGGTCAAATAATAGAACAACCTTCTGTAGACAATAGAGGTCACAGTTTTCATCCAATCTTTATGAAATTTGGTCAGAATGTTTATCTTGATGAAATCTGGGTTGGGATTTTATTTGGGTCATCTGGGGTCAAAAACTAGGTCACTAGGTCAAATAATAGAAAAACCTTGTGTAGACATTAGAGATCACAGTTTTCATCCAACCTTTATGAAATTTGGTCAGAATTCTTGATGAAATCTGGGTGGGATTGTATTTGGGTCATCTGGGGTAAAAATCTAGGTCAAATAAATAGAAAAACATTGTGTTGACAATAGAGGTCACAGTTTTCATCCAATATTTATGAACTGTGGACAGAATGTTTATCTTGATGAAATCTGGATTGGGATTGTATTTGGGTCATCTAGAGTCAGGAACTAGGTCACTAGGTCAAATCATAGAAAAACATTGTGTAGACAATAGAGGTCATAGTTTTCATCTGATCTTAATGAGTCAGGTGAGCGATTCAGGGCCATCATGGCCCTCTTGTTTAATAATTGTTATTTATTTGGTATGAAAATATCAATTGATTTTCCAGTAATTGCACTTCGGTTAGTTTTATTATTCTGACCTTGAACAACGATAAGTTTGTGCATGGCTTTCGTCAACTAACTTGGAGAGCTGGGACAGTTTCCGGGTAATCAAATAATAGAGACTCAGGCGCGACAACTTCGAAACACAACCAATCTTAAATGAATCAGTTAAAACTAAATACAAGAAATTATTCTCACACGAAGCAGCCATACCCTGCGCTGCCGAATCGGAAGTTGATGCATAGGAACATCCGCCGCTTCTCGCTCTATGACTCTGATGATCCTAACTTGGACGCCCTCATGTAACACCTCCAGAATATGCCTGTAACGGAAACCGGTAGAGTCTGTATAGGGTCATGGAAGTCATAAACCATATTTTTCGCACAACATAGTGGTCAAACACTATATTTAAATACACTATAGTTTACTCATACCATCTTTTTTCACAATCTATATTTTTCACACACCGGATTAGACAAACATCATATTTTTCACAAACCATATGGTTTACACACCTCTTGTTTTAACACACCACGATTTCACACACCCTTGTTTTAACAAACAATAAATTTTACACCCTACATGTTTCAGAGTAACAGAAAAAAGAAACGGGTCTCATGTTCAAGTGTTGAGATGATGATTTACAAAGATACTAAGTTTGCAATTTTAATTATTGAACATATGACAGTATGATCAAATTACACATCGCAAGTTGAATGCAATCTCAACCAATACCGAAAACTGTGAAGAATTGGTCTGCTACGTGTGAATAATGCGATATCAAATTTCAAACATGTGAAGATTGCGATACTTTTTTTTCACGTTTTTGATAGCGTTAAGCTTTGATAAGTATGGTTCAACTTAATGTTAAAGACAAAATACGTGTTACATATGTCGAAACTGTGTTGGTTAATTTTCATAACGCAACAGCAGCTTAACAGTGTGAATATAACCTGTAAATAGTAAATGTTAACATTAAAATAAGAAACTAAGTATACAAAATGTTTTAATTAAAACTGCATATGCTAAGGCTGATAATCTGTGATGAAAGGGTTTTAATCTAGTTATAGAAGTAAGAGTGGTTTTGAAATGTATGAGGTAAGGGAGTTTATCAAAGTTTATGCTTTATAAGTGGGTACACAAGTTTATGAGGTAAGGACGATTATCGCCTTTATGAGGTAAAGGCGTTAATCAGGTTTTTGACGTAAGATGTTCTTCAATGGTATGCCACAAGACGGTTATCCAGTTTATGAGGTAATTGGATGACAAAATATATGATATATTGGAGTTAATCACGTTAATGCGGCAGTGTGGTAATCAAGTTATATAATTTAGAGTGGTTTTAAAGTGAATGAGATTATTGAGTTAATGGGGTAACAGAAGTACACAAGTTTATGAGGTAAGTGCGGTCAACAAGTGTTTGTGGTAAGGACGGTTAACAAGTGTTTGAAGTAGGTGGTAATCAAATGTATGAGTTAAGGCAGTAGTAAGGTTCATGAAGTAATGCGTTTATGATGTGTATGAGTAAAGGAGTCAATCAGGGTTATGAAGTAATAGGTTAATCACATTCATCAGATGGTTGTGGTAATCTAGTGTATAAGGATAGGTGTTAATGCGATTTCTAAAGTAAGGGTACTGAAGTTTATTTGGTATGGGTGACTATCAAGGTCATATGGTAAAGGGGTAAGCACGTGTGTATGCTATCTGCCTCAATAGCTCAGTGGTTAGGACACCGGTGTTGTAAATCAGGGTTCGTGAGTTCGATCCTTACTGGGGGCTGGAAAAATTGTTTCGTCTGTCCGGTAAGCGCAGTTTTTGGTTCGCGCTCTTCTCACATGACGAACCGGTTTCAGTACCCGTTCCCGGAAGCATGAGAGTTTGGTCGGTGGTCACCCTTCTGGGCATGGGGAGTTTCCTCAGGGCACTACGGCTTCTCGAATCCAAAAGACAAGTCCAAACCGGAATAAAAATATGTGAGTATGATTTAAATATCTGGTTACTACAGCTATAATTCAACATTGTCCCCATCTTCCCATGAGGTCAGTAAGTTAATTAGGTAGGAGAAGTGGTACACATTCCGGATCCATATTTCCGGATCCACATATAATGCGGCAACATATAGTTCAACATTATCCCATCTTCCCCTGAGGCCAGTAAGTTAATTAGGTAGGAGAAGTGGTACACATTCCGGATCCACATACAATGCGGCAACATATAGTTCAACATTATCCCCATCTTCTCTTGAGGTAAGTAAGTTAATTAGGTAGGAGAAGTGGTACACATTCCGGATCCACATATAATGCGGCAACATATAGTTCAACATTATCCCCATCTTCTCTTGAGGTAAGTAAGTTAATTAGGTAGGAGAAGTGGTACACATTCCGGATCCACATATAATGCGGCAACATAAATTTCGAAATACACACACATAGAGATAAGGGCGGTAAAAATGTTTAATCAGTTATTTCGGTTATCAAGTTTTTTAGGTGAGGGGATAATAAGGTGTATGTGATGAGGCTGGTGATAAAGTTTATGCGATAAGGGCGAAATCAAGTTTATAAGGTAAGGGGCCACTCAAGGTTATAAGTTACGGTATGAAATCAAGTTAAAAGCGGTAATTTGGTAATCACGTTTATGAGGTAAAGGATTTAGCACATTTGTAAGGTAATGACGGTAATTAAGTTTTCGTGTGAAAGAGTAATCAAATTTATGATGTATGGGTTTTCTAAACTTTATGAGGTGATGAAAAGCGAGTAAATTATTCATGGGGTCATCGGATTTATTAGGCAAGGGTAATTCAAGTTTTGTGAGGTAAATGGGTCATACAAATTATGTGGTAAGGAGATAAAAACGTTTAGAAGTTAACTGCGGTGTATGCTGTAACGAGGTAATCAAGTTAAGGAAGAACACACCGAAAATACACTTACCATCACATAAGGAATAATTCTTTGTAAGACATGATTATCATATGTTTTGATTGACAACATTACACAATAATAACAAGGGAATTTGTACGTTCAATAAAAGCATGACTCGTTTCCGTTTCAGTATACAAATTACGCATCTGAAGACGGGGAAGGACATAAAACCCTGTAACAACAAGTTGTTTGAGGTAAGGACGTAATAACGGATATGAGGTACATGTAAGGGTGGTTAACACTTTTTAGGTTAGTGCGAGACAATATATTTTAGATAAGGGCGTTATCAGTTAATTATATAAGGGCGGAAATCAAGTTTATGAGGTATGAAAGTTTTCAAGTTTATGAGGTAAGGGCGGTAATCATGTTTATGAGGTAAGGGTGGTAACAGGTTTATACGATAAAGTCGATAAGCAAGTTTATGACATTAAGCGGTAACCAAATTTATGAGATAAGAGGTAAATCAAGTTCTAGAGGTATTTGCGGTACTCAAGTGCATGAAATAAGGATTAATCAAGTTAATGAGGTAAGGGCGGTAATCAAGTTCATGAAGTAAGGGGTAATCAAGTTCATGAGGTAAGCGGATAATCATGTTTTCACATTAATATAAAGTGAATTTAAACGGCATCGGGAAATTTATACGGTTTAGAAAGGATCTGGTTAAGAGGGTTTTCGTTATAATAACAACACTTGGAAAAAATGATATGTCTCGGATATAAATTATTCTCTTTTTCAACGCCCACAATCTTGGATTTTGGAAATTGTGGTCTCGTAAAAGAAACTTGTATTTGACATGTCGCGGAACTAAAATTATAATAAACTTTCTTGAGTTTTTCTTGTTCTATAAGGTTATAATGCTTAGTATATTTGCTTGTTTTACAAAAGATAAAAACATTCAACCAAGTGGAAATAGGACTATGTTCTGGAATTTAACTTGGCGTGGTATCTTACTGCATATGTGTATGTCATGTGTAGTCCAAACGGCGATTAAAACTAATTTTAGTCATTTACAATCTTAACAAGACTTTAACCGATCATATAGCATGTGGTTTGTTATGTCGTTATATAACGCATTGTTGCTTTAGATGGTAACAAGTTGGCATCGAGCGGGCCGTTATTCGTTTCTACTTGACCAATATGATCATATTGCTCCTGTTAAACGTTTGTATCGAATGCTAAACATTGTAAACAAAACACGATATGAAAGAAAAGGAACAGAGCGCCATTTTTTTCTTATTAAATACAATTATTCATGCAATCCAAAATATGTTTTTGATTAGTTCTATGCTTATTTTTGTAACATTTTTATTGTTAAAAAAGTCAGAATTGTTGTAATGCATGATACTCACATATCCTTGGACATATGTTTGTCAACAGTATGATGAATTACGGAATTCTAGACTGCATATATACACATAAGCCTCGCTCTGGGAAAACGGGATTTAATGCATATGCTTATGCGAGAAGTTTTATCCCAGAGTAGCATATGCAGTCCGCACATGCTTATTAGGAACGACACTCTCCGCTTGTATGATATTGTTTTGTTTAAAAGATTTATCTACTTTGCGACACTCCTGTTAAGGCGGAAAGTATCTTCACCAATTATCCTGCGCGGTCTGCACAAGTTAATGTTGGATGACGCTTAACGCAAAATACAATTGCATTTAGCATCAAGTCCCATTTTCACAGAGCGCGGTTCATATAAGTTTGAAGGGAAAAAAAATAAATGCTATTCTATTATTCACATATGAGTCCAATTTATGAATGCTATTATAATCGTCGAGAGTGAGAACAAAATAACGAGAAATGAGCTTCAGATATTCACAGATTTGTGTACACTATTATTTTTGAAAATGTATAGTTACACATACGTCCGCATCCCATTTCAGCGGGCAACCTGTGTTTCTTCGGCCAGAGCGAAAACTAATGCAACAGTGCGCATGCGTTCTACGGACAACCTGACGTCATCGAGGGCTCCGTGATGAGTTTCCTTCCTTTGTGTAACATAGCAACCCCAAAATCGTGTATTAACCTTTGCGACGGGCATATAGGTATGTCATCGACCTTTTTCCCTCCTTAAAAGTACCCGTAAAGGGCAATTTCTAAATGATGAAACATTACATAGTTTGCAACGGCCGACCGAACATTCTAAACAGGAAGGAAAGATGAGACAATATCGTTCCTTATGCGCATTGTCTGCAAGTGAGTAAATAAAATTAGCACTGAAACTGAACGTTCTTACAAAAAAAGACAACTGCAAGAATAATACGCTGTTTTAGTGCCAGTAAGTACAAACCAATGGAAAGTTGAATTATTCCCAATCTTAAGATTTCACGCCGTAAATTTTCCCAATTTGAGAGCTTTTCGCGCGAATTTTTCTCAGTTGGAGCGGTATCGGTTCTTTTCCAAATCGGCCAACACTCGCCAAGTGTTTTTAAATGGATATTAGTATTGAGCTTGATTTGTATCTATTCACCGTAATCCATTATAATGTCAATGGTTTAATGCAGTGGTCCGTTAAACTGGGAAGCATGTTTACCTCTCTTAAAGGGACCTTTTCACGTTTTGTTAATTTGACATACTAGTAATTAAACACTTTTGTTTCAGATTCTAAATTTTCGTTGTAGTTATGATACTTGTGAGCAAACTGTAATTCTTAACATTTACCATGCTCTAAAATATCCATTATATGCATCTTTTGACGATTAAAAAACCTGAAAATTATAAAGCGAAAATTCGAAACGATTAAATAATTTGGAGAGTGCTGATGTTGTCGTTATATTTTGTGACACTACGAGGATTGCTTTTATAAAGTGAAAACTACATCCCTCATTATAGGAGCACGGATGGCTGAGTGGTTTTAAACATAAGACTTTTACTATAGGGGTCAGGGGTTCGAGTCCAGTTGAGGGTTACTTTTTTATTTCGTTAATTTTAGTATTGTTTTTACTCGAGCTTTGTAGATTCAATGTTTACATGTATCCATATGAAGTTTTTAATGTTTAGCTTCAAAATCTATGAAAAGGTCCCTTTTAGTGGACATACAGGCAATATTTCCCTGGGTTTCACCACAGATGTAACAGAAATTACATACAAATCATACTGCAATTATCTTTCATATTGCTTAATAAACTGACTGAAACAGTTTTGTTCAAACACTGGCTCAAAGAGGATTTAATATTCACGGTTTATATACATTTAAAAATGGTAATACCATTACATTTCTATTCAATCTCTAATCTATATCTTGCTTTCAAATAATTAAAAGTCTGCCTCGAGGACTATAAGAACAGGTATTAACGGTACTCAAACCTTCGTGTGGACCTATGGCATTTCATGTCACAAGCCATAATACCTTTTGGTATGTTCACCTAACAATCGTAAGGCGTATTCCTTCCTCCATAAGGAGCCAGTACACCAATTTGCCTGTATGTTTTAGCAATGTGTACGAAGTGGTTACACTTTTTTCTATTAGCATTACGTGGTTTCACGGTAGCCTTATTTTCTCTTCAGCAAGTTCCGCAAGGCATACTGGGAAACGAACGACGACCTTTGCGACAAGGTGCGCGTAGAGGACCCGTACAACAAAAGCAAGATGCTCTTTGATATGATTGGCTCTCATTCCTTCGACTTTCTGTCCGGTAGGTGACCTTTTAGGGCATTAGTTTCTGCATCGTTCGTTTTCTAGACAGGATCATTTCTGTAAATTTATATGCAATTTACGAAACGTGTCAAACCAAATTACACAACTTATTCAGGCCTTTTAGGACGTTAGTATCTACATCGTTCGATTGCTTGGCAGGATCGTTTGTGTCAATTTACATTAAATTAAAAAGACATGTTAAACCACAGAACCCAACTTATTCACGACATTAAGCATTTGAGTTCACGTATAATTATATCAACAGAAGTGTGTGACGTACGACACTGTAGACATTTGTATTCTCCTTTTCCATACATGTATTTAGTTTGATTATAAACTATATTAAAACTGTAATTTAAGATGGATCTACAAAATTAAAAAAGACTTAGTGTGGATTTATTGACAACATTTCACACTTGTAAATGCCTTCTTTCTTTTCATTGCACAGGCAGTTATATGTATTCGATAATGTCTATAAATACATTTATCTCTGCAATTATTAAGTTATTTTTTTATGCTTTCCGATGGTTATTTAGAAATATCAGTAAATTAAAACTGATTTTTCACTGTTTCAAACAGTGAAAAATATAACAGTGAAAATTATAGATAATTTTCATCGTTTTACCGAAAATATATCTATATACCTTTTGTTCCCCATTGTGACCCCCAATTAAATGCAATTTTACCAACCAAGGGGGACTAATCTGCATTGATTTTTAAAAAACAATACGGATTAGCTTCCTTTTAAAATAAATAAGTCGCCCAACGGGAAATTATATTGTCCGGAATGGCAAAAATACAAAATAATCATTTGTAAGCATACAATTAAAAGAAAATTTTTTGTATTTGGTGGAATGTCGATTTTAATTCATTCTTTATCATAGATCACTCCTGAAGATCGATATCTACCCAATCCGACAAATTTCCTCTATTTACTGGTTTTAGACTTGAGCAAATTGGTTCTTTTTCAAGCCGCATAGTGCAAATCCATTAAGTGTGACGAATGAAAATACAATCAGAATTATGTCTTTACTATATTTCTGAATCTACTCAAATATATCGCATATAATATTTTGCTAATGGATGGCCCACAACGTGTTATAGCTCAGTGTTAAGGAAATGTAATGTGTGCGAATAGCTTTAACGTCATCTTTTTTCAGCACAAGTATGTCTTAAACTTAGTTTCATTTTGACATTTTTTACAGGAAACAAGGACCGGCTAAGCTTCGCGACGTTCAAAGAATGGGAAAATTATACCTTCCCCGTAATGTACGATAATGGCCGCGGGTAAGTGGCATTTCTTCGTGCATTTCGTACATTATAAGCCCTGGTATAGGACAATGTCCGTGCATTTCGTTGATGATGTTCTTTGGTAAGTGACCCTTGTCTGTGTATTTCGTAGATGATGTTCCCATGTCAGTGGCCATTGTTCGTGTATTTCGTAGATGATGTGCTCTTGTAAATGACCTTTATTCGTGTATTTCGTACATTATGGTAAATGGCCATTGTTCGTGTAGTTTGTAGATGATGTCCCCTTGTAAGTGGCCCTTGTTTATGTATTTCGTAGATGATGTGCTCTGGTAAATGACCTTTGCTCGTGTATTTCGTAGATTATGTTCTTTGGTAAGTGACCATCGTTCGTGTATGTTTAGATTATAATCCTTTGCAAGTTGCCCTTGGTCATGTATTTTGTAGATGATGTTCCTTGGTAAGTAGCTCTTGTTCGTGTATTTCGTAGATGATATTCCTTGGTAAGTGACCATTGTTCGTGTTTTTTGTTGATGATATCCGTTGGTAAGAGGTCATCGTTTCTATATTTCGTTGATGATATTCCTTGGTAAGTGACCCGTATTCGTGTATTTCGTTGATGATACTCCTTGGTAAGTGGCCCGTGTTCGTCTATTTTGTTGATGATATTCCTTAATAAGTGGCAACGTATTCGTGTATTTCGTTGATGATATTCCTTGGTAAGTGGCCGTTGTTCGTGTATTTTGCTAATGATATTCATAGGTAAGTGGCCCGTGTTCGTGTATTTCGTAGATGATATTCCTTGGTAAGTGGCCCGTGTTTTGTATTTTGTAGATGATATCCTCTTGTAAGTGACCCTTGTCCGGGTATTTTGAAGATGATGGTTCCTTGGTAAGTGGCCCTTGTTTGTTTATTTCGTAGATGCTGTTTTTTAAATGGCCCTTGTTCGTGTATTTCGTAGATTTTTTCAGCATGATTGACCTTTGTGTGTGTTTTTGATGCTAATGTTGCTGGGTAAGGTGCCGTTTTCGTGTATTTTGCAATATCCCAGGGTCCTTATGGTAAAGCGTATTGTTCGTGGATTTGTTAGTTTTTTTTAAATATCTTGCGTAATGTTAGTTCACTTCATATTGCCGTGTGGTCAAGAGTTCTCGACCTTGTTAGATTACTTTGTAGCTCGTTATGATCGTAGGTACGTAACATTTGTTCGTGTTGTATCGTTGTTAATGGTATGCGTATGTGACCATTGTTCGTGTATTTCGTTGTCTATGGTCTGGTTAAGAGCTCTTGTTTGTGTATGTCGTCACATATATGTGAGAATTTATTCAGCTATTTGTTTGTGTATACGTACATGGTCAAGTCACATTTCACTCTATCTGTTTGAACATTTCACACTGACTGTTTGAACATTTCACTCTAACTGTTTGAACCTTTGACACTTACTTATTGAACATTTCACTCTAACTGTTTGAAACTTTCACTATGACTGTTTGAACATTTCACACAAACTGTTTTAAAATTTCACACTGAATGTTTGAACATTTCACATGGACTGTTTGAACATTTCACACTGAATGTTTGAACATTTCACTTTGACTGTTTGAACATTTCACTCTGAATGTTTGAACATTTCACTCTGACTGTTCGAACATTACACTCTGACTGTTTGAACATTTCACACTGTCTGTTTGAACATTTCACTCTGACTGTTTTAACCTTTTATTCTGAATGTTTGAACATTTCACTCTGACTGTTTGAACATTTCACACTGAATGTTTGAACATTTCACTCTGACTGTTTGAACATTTCACACTGACTATTTGAACATTTCACGCTGACTGTCTGAACCTTTCACCCTGACTGTTTGAACATTTCACACTTACTGTTTGAACCTTTCACCCTGACTGTTTAAAAATTTCTCTCTGACTGTTTGAACATTTCTCTCTGACTGTTTGACAATTTCACTCTGACTGTTTGAACATTTCACTCTGACAGTTTGAACATTTCATTAGAACTGTTTGAACATTTTACTCTGACTGTTTGAAAATTTCACTCGGACTGGTTGAACATTTCACTCTGACTGTTTGAACATTTCACCATGACTGTTTGAACATTCCTCACTGACTGTTTGAACATTTCACCATGACTGTTTGAACATTTCACTCTGGCCGTTTGAACCTTTCACTCTGACTGTTTGAATATTTCACCATTACTGTTTGAACATTTCACTCTGACTGTTTGAACATTTCACACTGACTGTTTGAATATTTCACCATGATATTTTGAACATTTCACACTGATTGTTTGAACATTTCACCATGACTGTTTTAACATTTCACTCTGACTGTTCGAACATTTCACTCCGACTGTTTGAACATTTCACTCTGACTGTTTGAACAGTTCACTCTGACTGTTTGAACATTTCACTCTGATTGTTTGAATATTTCACCATGACTGTTTGAACATTTCACTCTGACTGTTTGAACATTTCACCATGACTGTTTGAACATTTCACTCTGACTGTTTGAACATTTCACTCCGACTGTTTGAACATTTCACTCTGACAGTTTGAACATTTTTATCTGACTGAACATTTCACTCCGACTGGTTGAACATTTCACTCTAACTGTTTGAACATTTCACACTGACTTGGTGCCACGTTGTAATTACTACCAACTTCTTGAAACATTCGACCAGTAAAATAATACAAACAATATTTTATCTTGCATTACTAATACTGTTTTAACGACAACGATGCAGATACTTGAGTACTGTTTTGTTAAAATAGCGCTAAGCGTCAATTTTGTAAAATTAATGTGACGTCATTTTTGTAATTTTCTCTCGGAACTTTTATAACTTTAATGTGCACGAAGTGTTCTGCCGCTCAATCGAAAGTCGCATGATTTTATAAGTTCTTTGTACAAGTAGACAGTTTGTTTATTTCATGTAATATTGTGTTACCATTTCATTTGTGGTAATATAAAAGAAAGAAAGTTATAATTGACATATAATGAAAATAAACCGACAAATAAAACCTTCTTTAATGAATGGGAGGGGAATTATCAGTGATTTTTTTAACAATGATAAAAAGAGTGAAATGTTTAAATAGTTTTCACTATTTCACTGTTAAATGACGTCCAGTGAAACGCTCAAGTTTAACGCTTTACACATGTAAATAAACCGTTGCACGATGGAAAAGGCATTATGTAAAAATGTGTTTGATTTTATCTCATTCGTAATCGTAGAAAAATAATAATTCGTGGCTTGGTCACCCATGAAAATATTAATGTGTCTTGTCACTCCTGATTTAAAAACCGATAATACACCGAAACCAACAAATATCCTCTAGTTATTCTTTAATACTAAGCATATGGTTGGTACCTATTTTAGAGTTGTTTATGTGTACATCAAGTTGAACAATATAAATGAGCCTCGCTCTGGGATAAAGTGGCTTAATGCATGTGCATCAAGTGTCGCCCCGGATTACCCTGCGCAGTCCGCACTGGCTTATCAAGGCCTACAATTTTCGATTTTGATATTTTTCCTATAAAGAAAGTCTCTTCTGACAGAAAATTCAGTTTAGTCGGAAAGTATCGTCCCATTATTAGCCTGTGCTTACTGCAAATAGTGCGGCTCAAAATGCGTTATTTGTTTACAGAGCGATCAGCGAATTAAATATTATTTGAAACATGGTCAGCGAGGTAAGTTTTCAGTTTTTCCTGTTTATTTGTCAACAGAATGTTCGTATTTTCGAAAAACAGTTGACTGAGGGGAATACAATATTTAAACGTACATAAAGATGTTCGGTAAGATAAACAGCAAATGTCTTCACATTCTATATTTTATGCAGATCTAATCGCTCATGTATCTCGAATAAAGTTTATCTTGCAAGGGAGGTAACTACGAGTATCAATACAACCTGTTATAATAAGAGTTACCTTTCTTTAAAATTTAAAGAAGACTATCAATAGCATATGTTGTCTTTGAAGATGGAAAGGGGAACTTCTATGGACAGTTCTGCAAATACCAACGAGTACGCTCTACTTTATAGTCGGGCTTCTTCCACTGTAACCTAAAACTTGGAAGACCTGCCATATGATACATTTTGTTCTATACTCCTTCGGGAGCTATCAAAAGCCGAAGGCGATTCGACTATGTAGAACGACGGGATCAGCGGAGATGGCAGCAACAGCAGACGGACGGGACGGACAAAGGATAGAAATGAAGAAATGGAAGTGTTCCCGGACGGCGGTGCTGAGTGCATTCAACGTGCCGGGGAAACGATGCGGTGCAGTGCGGTATGAGCTAAAAGATGTATTAAAGTCCACCAAAGATCACACCCTTTGTTAACAAAATCGCCTTTATTTCATTTAAAAACAAAGGCAGCTTCGGTGAACTCTGGGCGTACGGTATACATTTTACATACTTTTTGCTTAAAATTAATTAAGGGACATCTCTTCCCATCTTATAGTATGCAGATCGATATAAAAATAAACCTCGAATACTTCTATCCGCGCCGCAAATTTTACCATTTAGACACATAACATTGTCTTGTATATAACACGTGAGGGGGATTAGGGCGATTGTTCTAAAACTGAACATGCGCGAGGTTCACGGAATAATTTAGCCTCTTTCTAGAAAAATCGAGGCTTAATGCATGTACGTAAAGTGTCGTCCCTGATTTGCATGTGCTTACATACATGCTAAATAGCGACGACAGTTTCCGCTGTTATGTTGTTTCCCCTTTAAAGAAGCCTCTTCCTAACCAAATGAGGATCACGAAATGATAATGCCTTCATTGTATACCAAATATTGAGGATCACGAAATGATAATGCCTTCATTGTATACCAAATATTGAGGATCACGAAATGATAATGCCTTCATTGTATACCAAATATTGAGGATCACGAAATGATAATGCCTTCATTGTATACCAAATATTGAGGATCACGAAATGATAATACCTTCATTGTATACCAAATAATGAGGATCACGAAATGATAATGCCTTCATTGTATACCAAATATTGAGGATCACGAAATGATAATGCCTTCATTGTATACCAAATAATGAGGATCACGAAATGATAATGCCTTCATTGTATACCAAATATTGAGGATCACGAAATGATAATGCCTTCATTGTATACCAAATAATGAGGATCACGAAATGATAATGCCTTCATTGTATACCAAATATTGAGGATCACGAAATGATAATGCCTTCATTGTATACCAAATAATGAGGATCACGAAATGATAATGCCTTCATTGTATACCAAATATTGAGGATCACGAAAGGATAATGCCTTCATTGTATACCAAATAATGAGGATCACGAAATGATAATGCCTTCATTGTATACCAAATATTGAGGATCACGAAATGATAATGCCTTCATTGTATACCAGATATTGAGGATCACGAAATGATAATGCCTTCATTGTACACCAAATATTGAGGATCACGAAATGATAATGCCTTCATTGTATACCAAATATTGAGGATCACGAAATGATAATGCCTTCATTGTATACCAGATATTGAGGATCACGAAATGATAATGCCTTCATTGTATACCAGATATTGAGGATCACGAAATGATAATGCCTTCATTGTATACCAAATATTGAGGATCACGAAATGATAATGCCTTCATTGTATACCAAATATTGAGGATCACGAAATGATAATGCCTTCATTGTATACCAGATATTGAGGATCACGAAATGATAATGCCTTCATTGTATATCAAATAATGAGGATCACTAAATGATAATGCCTTCATTGTAAACCAAATATTGAGGATCACGAAATGATAATGCCTTCATTGTATACCAGATATTGAGGATCACGAAATGATAATGCCTTCTTTGTATACCAAATATTGAGGATCACGAAATGATAATGCCTTCATTGTATACCAAATATTGAGGATCACGAAATGATAATGCCTTCATTGTATACCAAATATTGAGGATCACGAAATGATAATGCCTTCATTGTATACCAGATATTGAGGATCACGAAATGATAATGCCTTCATTGTATACCAAATATGCTGAGGATCACGAAATGATAATGCCTTCATTGTATACCAAATATGCTGAGGATCACGAAATGATAATGCCTTCATTGTATACCAAATATGCTGAGGATCACGAAATGATAATGCCTTCATTGTATACCAAATATGCTGAGGATCACGAAATGATAATGCCTTCATTGTATACCAAATATGCTGAGGATCACGAAATGATAATGCCTTCATTGTATACCAAATATGCATCTGTCCAACATCATTCACAGAAACCTGAACATAAGCTATAAATATTGACTTTTGTAAAGAACGATATGTTATGTATTCACTGATGTGAAATCTGTGATTTGATAAGATATATAACATTTCCAAGGCCGCTCGGGATTAAATTGACCACAGTCAGATCGTATTAAAAGAAGATCTGTTATTAAAAAGCCCATACACGCACAAAGTCGATGAATATTTCGTACAATATTTCGATCAAGTTATTACTTTATTCTGCTGTCGACCACCTGGGTGTCGCCAGTTTTTACCAACGGGGCTTATTGTGAACACATTAAAAAAAACACACTGAAATGTTACATAGTAAGTATGTCATGTATAGGCCGTGTCGTTCTACCGAATAAATATTTATTATAAATAGAGTCATTTTGCTGTATAGTCCATATAAAGAAAGTGACTGTGCGGTTGGTCCATTTTTGACATCAGGGTATGAACACATTTTGTGGAGGAGCTCCGTCTCATGTCATGGTTTATGAGAAGAAATTGTAATTTATTTACATAGACGTTTAAATGGCTTATGTTACCCCAGGCGACGTCGGAAGTTTTTATTGGGCACGATTTTAACAAATTTGAACACAATTCGAAGATGATGACAACATAACATTTCATAGTATATAATATATTACACATATGGGTCTTGTCGCTTAAGTGAAGAAGAGGGTTTCAGTTATTTTCTAAGACTTCTTTATAAGAATGTGAAACCTGGGGCGTGGTCCGCTTTGAACCCATAAGCATGCTTTGAACAAACTTTGTAAAGAACCATTACTCGTTCTGGGAAAACGGCGTTTAATGCATTTGCGTGAAGTGTCGTCCCAGATTAGCCTGTGTAGGGAAGGCACTTTCCGCGATATTGTATTTTACTTCTAAAGCAAGTCTCTTCTTTACGACCATATAATTTAGGCGTAAAGTGGAGTCCTTTATTAGCCTGTGCGGACTACACTTCATGCGTATGCATTAAACCCCTTTTTCCCAGACCGAGGCTCATATGTTTACGGCGTGCGCACGCGTGGAATCATTGCCGAATAAGAAGACAATTAATATTTTCATGAGCACTTGCACGAATAAACTTAACTGTTAACAAAGAAAGGTATTTCAGCCGCGCCCTGGGAAAACAGTGCTCAATACATGCGCGTAATGTGTCGTTCCGGATTAGCCTGTATAGTCCACACAAGCTAATCAGGCCCGGCACTTTCAGACTATAATGGATTTTCACAAAGACGAGTCTTTCTTTAATCGAAAAATACCGTATAAAGCGAAAGAATGCCTGAAATAATGAATCAATGCATCGAAATGATTTGAAACAATTTTAAGGAACATATCTGTGACGTTTTGTCAAAATCTGATCAGCGGTTAAGAAGACGATATCGTTTGAAGAAAAAATCGACGGCCGGAGGCATAGAATGACGCATGGACGGACAAAGGACTTCATGGAGATCCCAATAGCTCGCTCTAAAACGTTGTGTTCATGTGATAATAATTACATAATATTTTAAAATATACAAGAGTCTCGCTGTGAGAAAACGTGTTTTAATGCACGTGCTTAAAGTGTTGTCGAAGAGAAACATGAGCTAACCGTACAGGCTAATCAGGGACGACACTTTCCGCTTTCATTGTATGTTTCGTTTAAAGAAAGTTTCTTATAAGCGAAAAGGCAGTTTAAGCGGAAAGTGTCGTTCCTGATAAGCCTGTGCGGGCGATAATCCGGGGCGATACGTTACGCATATTCATTAATCGCCGTGCATTTCCAGAGCGATTTTCATTTGTTTTCGGTGTGTGTTTACGTTTTAGCATGTCTGGAAAGGAAGACAAGAAATATTTTCATGTGCAATTGCACGAATGAACTAAATTATTAATTGTCTACTTTATAATGTTTCAAAGGGACCTTTTCACGGTTTGGTATATTGACAAAATTGTTTTTTTTTTCAGTTTTGCAAATGTTCGTTGTTGTTATGATATTTGTGAGGAAACAGTAATAGTGAACATTTACCATGCTCTTAAATATCAAGTATATACATCGTTTGACGATTACAAAACATAGCAATTATAAAGCGTTTCAAACGCGAAACGATTGAATAATTTGGAGATATCTAATGTTATAGTTATATGTTGTTACATAACGAGGATTGCGTATATATTGAATAACATACGTCGCTTTATAAAAGTACGGATAGCCGGTTGGTTTGAGCAGTAGACTGTTACTCCAAGGATAGGTTCAATAATTTGTTATCCACACTTTTAGATTGGTACCAAGTCAAGTCAAATTGGTCTCAATTCCATCCAAACTTTTTATTTTATAAATATTAATAACTCAAAAAACAATGTTTAATAGATTTTACACCTTATTGTGAAGCAGAAAATTTGTATTTAAGATTTTTGCAAACTCATAAACTCTATTTGTGCTTCTAGCACATCGAATCAGTTCTTGTGTTTGGAGCGGATAAACACTTCATTATTGTGGCTCTTGTGGAATAACAAATAACCACTGAGTTTCTAGAAGATAAACACAGTGTACTCATGTTCCAGTGTACTTGGGTTTCTAGCGGATGAACACATTGTACTTGGGTTTCTAGCGGATGAACTAATTGTACTTGTGTTTCTGGCGGATTAACACGTTGTACTTGGGTTTCTAGCGGATAAACACATTGCACTTGGGTTTCTAGAGGATGAACACCTTTTTAATGCGTTTCTAGCGGATAAACACATTGCTCTTTGGTTTCTAGCGGATAAACACATTGTACTTGGGTTTCTAGCCGATTTACACATTGTACTTGAGTTTCTGGCGGATGAACACATTGTACTTGTCATTCAAGCAGACAAACAAATTGAAATTCAATCGTATAAAATAAAAGCATATACATGGTGCTTGTTGACAACATGTCGAGCCACTTTGCACATGTTTTGCTTTAAACCTTTAGTGTGAATTTGATCTTTATTTGATAACGTACGTTTTGACTACATTTTGCGTTGAATCATTCGCTTAAATGTGTGCTCTGTTTTGTTATAGTTGTGTCCCTTTGATCATATTGACATTTTAATTTCCCGTGTATATTCAATGTAAATTACATAAATAAGCTGAATAGGTTGAGAAACTTTACTGTTTGTATTATTCGCCTGGAACATGAATTATGCCGTGCTATCATAATTTCGTGGTTCTTATTTACGATCGAGAATTTAAATATGTTCAATTATGTTGTAATCTGTTCACAGGTTTGCATAAAAATACTGCCCAATGTGCCTTTGACAAACAATGAAATACAAATAGCGTTTTTTGCGAAAACGTTTATGAAGTTCTAACTGCATGCCTGTGGTAGAACTGGTGATATAGAGATGTTGTACGTTTACCTTAACCAAGTAATCAAAGGCCACCATTCTGCTAAATTGCGGGTGAGAAAAAGTGTACCTTTCTCTTATCCAGAGAATAACGCAGACAATAATGCAGACGCCGAAATTATGTAAGTATTGCTCGGACCTTTTCGGTTAATAGTCGAGCTAACTATTTAGAAATGATGAACACATACTGAAATGAATATACGGTGTTACGTCATATGCGACATAATGGAAATGTATGCTTATGATTGGTGGAAGCGTGCACGCGTTTGTGCATAATGAAATAGTACGTCGTGTCGTATGCCTAGTGATAATTCATAAATTAGTTGTGAAGGGACACTTGTGGTCACCATGAGTATCATGTGTCGAGATATAGCTGTAACTCGCGTAACAATGATGTTTATGTGTTTATATGCATTACTGAAGTCATTCTTCATGCTTAATGTTAAGCGTGTTTTTTTTACAAACTCAAATATTTTCTTTCAAAGTAAGACCAACAATGTTTAGAAAATGACGGAGTGACTGGAATACTTGTAGCATTAAGATTAGATCAATTGTATTTATATATGTATAACCATATACGTGTCATTGTTTAAAATACAAATATACGCATAGTACATGTGCAAACAATATATACATATACTTTTTGAAAACTATATATACAAATAATAAGGGATATGTGTTATTATATTCCATAAATTTGATCAGGCATAAACCGTTATAACACCTATTTATATATGTATAACCGTATACGTGTCATTGTTTAAAATACAAAGGTACGAATATTACATGTGCATACAATATATACATATACTTGTTTAAAATACAAAGGTACGAATATTACATGTGCATACAATATATACATATACTTTAAAAAAACTATATATACAAATAATAAGGTATATGTGTTATTATATTCCATAAGTTTGATCAGGCATAAACGGTTATAACACCTGATAATAATAATAATTTCATTATGCAATTGCCACAAGTTAACGTTAATAGACATAAAAAACTAGATAATTATATATACTTATTATAAAGTAATTGACAGTCTTTTTAGTGCATGCGCACGTTAGTAGGCGTTGTTATTATTGTCATTTACACTGTATATGTCTCTGCATGTGTAACTTGTTTGAAAATGTATTTATATATGTATAACCATATACGTGTCATTGTTTAAAATACAAATGTACGCATAGTACATGTGCAAACAATATATACATATACTTTTTGAAAACTATATATACAAATAATAAGGTATATGTGTTATTATATTCCATAAATTTGATCAGGCATAAACTGTTATAACACCTGAAAAAAAATCACATTGTATTATAAGCACTCTTTGTGTAATTTTACATTGTTATGTAATTGTCACGTGTGTAAACGTTTATGGACATAACACAACATATAATTATATACACTTATTATGAGGTCATTGTCAATTTTCCTTGTGCATGCGTATTTTAAAAGGCGTTGTCATTATTGTCCTTTATACTGCATATATCTCTGCACGTGTAACTTGTAAAATTATGTATTTATGTATAACCTTATACGTGTCATTGTTTGAAAGACAAAGGTACGCATATTACATATGCATACACAATTTTGGTATGAATCATTGTATATTTTTTGTTCTTTCAAATGCTTTTTTTTTTGTTTTGTTCTGTGTAAAATTAAAAACTACAGGTAACATTTAAAACAAGCATGCATTTCATACAGCAGTTTCACAATCATAACTTTTAAACTTGTAGCCTATAGAATGCATAAATTTGTATTTTATTAATCAAAATGCTATCTCTTATTATACACTTAAGTAACAATACATTTAACATCTAAAACATGACTGCAACGCGTACAGTAGTCATCACAGACAAATATGTTTTAAATCCTTAATCTGTATAATGCTCAATTATTGTTATGTTTTCATTAATTTGTAAGTTGTTCATCATATACACACAAGAGTATCTGAAAAAACATAGCCACTTAAAACGTTATTCATCTGTCTACATAGTGAAGATAATTACAAATCCTTTTTCGTTAATAAAACAAGTGTAAACAATTAAATGTTTATAACGAAATAGGAAAAAATAATATTTAAAACAAAACATTTTTTCTTGATGCATCATCCCAGTGTTTTTTGTCAAATTTTGCTTTCGACACCCAACCGACAAAAAACTAAAGTAAAATGTTGATATCTATATTATAAAGTCAAATAAAGTAATATAACACTCTTGAACATTTAACCTACCTTTTAAGATTCCTTTATGACAAACCATACACTATGAATTACACAGATAATCATACTATTAAATTAACAGTTGACAAAAAAATATATACATACTTAACTAAAAATTCATGCTTTAACATGGGCTATCCAATACATAAATGGAAACTACAATATTAACGTTGAACGTGAGGGGTTTAGGTAACAAAAATAAAAGAATGCAAGTGTTTGAATGGCTTAAAGGTTTAAATTACTCGATATTCATGTTACAAGAGACACATTTAACTGAATTAAATTTTCAACAATGGAAACATGACTGGCCCGGTCGTTTTGTTTATAGTGGATGTAAGTCAAATAGCGAAGGTGTAGGGATATTTTTACATCCCAACAGTGACATGGAACTATCTAACTTCACTGAAATAATTAATGGCAGGTTAATAGCTGTAGACATCAAAATCCAAGATATTGACATCACACTTATTAACATTTACGGGTCAAATAAATATGACACATATGTTTTCCAAAAACTTAACAACTATTTATTGTCAAACGCCGATAAAAATGTTATTATAGGTGGTGATTTTAATACCGTCTTAACAGGACTGGATAAGAAAAACGGTAATTTTAATACCCATACAAAATGCAGAAAACTTCTAAATGAATTAATGGCAACCAATGAACTCAGTGACATTTGGAGAATAAAACATCCAGACAAACCCCAATTCACATGGCATTCTACCTGTAAATTGCATATATTCTGCAGGCTTGACTTTTTCTTGATATCTAATAACTTATGTAACCTTATATCAAAATGTAACATAAAACCTGGATATAAAACGGATCACTCATATGTACAGTTAAATATAGATAATTTACTTTTAGGAAAAGGAAGAGGATACTTTAAACTTAACAATTCTATTTTACTAGATGTCGAATACCAAAACAAAATCAAACAAAGTATCAACGACATAACAAATTTAAATAAAGAATGTAATCCAAACACAATGTGGGAACTAATTAAAAGTACAATCCGTAATGAAACAATACAATACTGTTCAATAAAGAATAAACAATCAAAAAAGGAAGAAGAAATCTTAATTGCAGAAATTAAGGAATTAGAACAGAATTTAATAAAATGTAATCCTACTAACTTAACAGAAAATATAACGCAGCAAATAAAAACAAAACAACAAGAACTAGAACAAATATATGACAAAAAGATTAATGGATACATTCTAAGATCAAAAGCTACTCAAGTCGAAGGAAATGAAAAGAATTCAGCATATTTTGCCAACCTAGAAAAAAGGTAAGCTGAAAAGAAAACTATTCATAAACTGATTGTAGATAACACAATATTAAAAGATAAAGACATAATATTAAAAGCAGAAGCAAACTATTTTGAATCTCTTTATAAACAAAATCGCATTGAAGAAAATGCTTCGGATTTCTTCGCAGTTCCTATTAATAAACTAAGTGAAGAAAACAAATCAAAATGTGAAGGAAAACTTACGGATTATGAATGTGGATGTGCATTATAAGGAATGGCGAATAATAAAAGTCCTGGCTCTGACGGACTTACTGTTGAATTCTATAAAATATTTTGGCCCACATTAAAAGAATACTACACCAAATCAATAAATTATTCTTTTGACAATGGCGAATTAACTGATCTACAAAAACAGGGCATCATAACACTTATCCCAAAACCTGATAAAAACTTGGATTACATAGCAAATTGGAGACCAATTAGTTTATTGAACATCGATTACAAAATCGCAACTAAGTCTATAGCCAACCGCCTCAAACAAGTCTTGAATCAAATAATAAGTTATGACCAAACTGGTTTCATGAAAGACCGATATATAGGTGAAAATGTAAGATTAATATTCGATGTAATTGAATATCTTGAAATTAACAATAAACCTGGACTGTTATTCTTTGCAGACTTCGAAAAAGCATTTGATAGTTTAAATCACTCTTTTATCACACATTGTCTTGAACACCTCAATTTTGGACCACAGCTAATTCAGTGGATAAAGGTATTTTACAAAGATATAAATAGTATCATTATAAACAATGGTAACCTTTCTAGAAGTTTTAAAATAGAAAAAGGTGTTCGACAAGGTTGTCCACTATCATCATCCTTATTTATTTTATGTATAGAAATACTATCAAATTATATAAATGCCAATAAAATGATCAGAGGAATAACAATTAACGACGAGGAAATTAAGCAAACTTTTTTTGCTGACGATGCATCTTTTTTTAATGATGGATCAGCAAAGTCATTTGAAACCCTAGTGGAAACCCTTCAAAACTTTAGCAAAATATCAGGACTAAACCTCAACTCATCAAAATCTACAGTAATGAGAATTGGATCTCTTAAAAACTCAAAATTTGAATATTGTATTGAATGTAAATTTATTTGGACATCTGATGGAGCTAAAACGCTAGGAATGAATTTTTACAATCAACACAAACTTAATGTTGAAAAAAAACTAATGCCGAAGATTAAGGAATTTGAAGCCTGCTTAAAGCAATGGCAACATCGAAAACTCACTTTAATGGGAAAAATTACTGTAATAAAATCTTGCATTACCAAAATTAATATATCCTTTTTCAGTTCTCCCAAATCCAACAAAGGAAGTAGTAGATGGATTAACAACAACTATGTTTAAATTTATTTGGAATGATAAGCCAGACAAAATCAAAAGAAAACGATTAACTCAACCTTATGAAAATGGAGGCCTTAAGCTTACAGACATTAATTGTTTTTTGAACGCCATAAAAGCGGGCTGGGTTAAAAGATTCCTAGATAAAAATAATCATGGTAAATGGAAACTCCTGCTACACGAAAAACTAAAAAACGTTGGAACAAGTCTTATATTTGAATGTAACTTAGATGAAGCAATAATAAATAAAGTAAGTAAAGAAAATGTATTCTCAAAAGAGATGCTTACCGCATGGCAAAACATCAAAAACCAATATAATAGTTCACAAAAAAATATCCCCTTATGTCATCATGTTATATGGAACAACAAAGATATAAAAATCAATAACAAATCTATATTCCTAGTAAACTGGTATAATAAGGGTGTAAAAACAATTGGCCATTTTTACAATTATCAAATAAATACATATTATACGTTTAGTGAAATGCAATACTTTTATAACATAAATCCACAAGAATTTTTAAATTATTATTCACTATTATCCGCGATTCCAAACGAATATAAAACAATATTGCAAACACAAGGGATAAATACATGTACAATGCCAGAAAAAACGTTTTGTAATGTAATAGAGAATTCCAAGCAAATAAACAAAACACTTTATAGTATACAACAAAAATCACAAAATACAAATGACAACTGTACTGAAATGAAATGGAAAAAACAATTGAATGTAAATGAAAATACCGACTGGAGAATAATATATATAATTCCATTTAAGTCAACCATTGATACATATCTGCGTAACTTTCAATATAAATTCTTATCTCGAATAACACCAACAAATAAATTTTTAACAAAATGCGGACTGAAAGAGTGTAGTTTGTGCGAGTTTTGCCAATCAGATATTGAAACAATTGACCACTTATTTTGGGAATGCGCTTACATTCAAGAATTATGGACAAAACTACAGTACTTTCTAAAACAAGTGAATATTGAAATAAAATTAAACAAAGAAATGGCTTTTTTTGGCATTATCGACAAAAAGGTTTACAGCGATGTTTTAAATTTTATATTAATCTTAATAAAAACATTCATATTTAACATGAAAATAAAAAAATGTATCCCAAACTTCAACATTTTCCTTAATTATCTTAAGATAAAAATACAGACAGAAGCAGAAATTGCCCTTTCTAAAAACAAACTTAAAAAACATAACCAAAAATGGATCCACTTCGTTAGATATTTTGCAACCAATACACTTAGATAACCTCTTTGAATACATATGTGCCCATAGTATCAATAATAGTATGTTTTATTTTTTTATATTTTTAAAAAACGTCAACCAAAAGTATATCCCAATTAATAATTAAAAACTTTTTTATTATGCTTTGAACATGTTTGAAAATGTTGTTATTTTTTCAAGAACCGTCTAAACACATTGTGTATTGTGTGTGAGTGTGTGTGTGTGTGTGTGTGTGTGTGTGTGTGTGTGTGTGTGTGTGTGTGTGTGTGTGTGTGTGTGTGTGTGTGTGTGTGTGTGTGTGTGTGTGTGTGTGTGTGTGTGTGGGTGGGTGGTGGTGTGTGTGTGTGTGTGTGTGTGTGTGTGTGTGTGTGTGTGTGTGTGTGTGTGTGTGTGTGTGGTGTGTGTGTGTGTGTGTGTGTGTGTGTAGTGTAGTGTGTGTGTGTGTGTGTGTGTGTAGTGTGTGTGTGTGTGTGTGTGTGTGTGTGTGTGTGTGTGTGTGTGTGTGTGTGTGTGTGTGTGTGTGTGTGTGTGTGTAGTGTGTGTGTGTGTGTGTGTGTGTGTGTGTGTGTGTGTGTGTGTGTGTGTGTGTGTGTGTGTGTGTGTGTCGTGTGTGTGTGTGTGTGTGTGTGTGTGTGTGTGTGTGTGTGTGTGTGTGTGTGTGTGTGTGTGTGTGTGTGCGTGTGTGCGTGTGTGCGTGTGTGTGTTTGTGTGTGCGTGTGTGTGTTTTGTGTAACTCTGACAAATATATGTTGTATGTGTAACAACTTTAATGAATGAATACATTGTAGTATATGTCTATATACTTATGAACAACTCGAAAATAATCCTGAATGAATATGCCTTTTTTGTTGTATGTTTTATGTATGAACATGTAACTGGTAACAATGTAAATAACATATATGGAAAAATAAATGAGAAAAAAAAAGAAAAGATTAGATCAATTGCTTGAAACGAAAACACAAAGGCTCTTGGTTCAGGTTTTCTTTCTAAATAAACGTATATTCACTAATTTAGTAATAGTCTTAATCAACATCGAAAATTGTAAATTTCTATTGTAATGCAAACAACATAGCATAACGTATATAGTGACTAATTATATATGGAATATTATGTGAGTGTCGGATAGAGATCAATTTTATCATGCGAGGCTGAGAAACATGTAGTGCGAGGCTTGCCGAGCGCTACAAAGTTTCGAGCCGAGCATGATAAACTTGATCTCTATCCGACACTCACATAATATTCTATTTATCCTATTATTTTGTGTTCGTTTATCGTTCAAACGAGTAAAATATTTTAAAATTCAAAGAAACAGCGCTGGTTTTCCAAGTTGACTCCGAAGTGTTTGTTTACTTCAACGTCATCATTTGCTATGACGTCACATTGAAACATATATAGTGTTTTTAAGATAGAAATCGGAAAACCATGGTCTAAAAATAGCGATAGTATAAAGGTAAAGTTTATACGATCGCTGTTATACTATTGATTTTCATCTGGTAATAGGATAAAATACTTTAATTACTTTACAATAATCATCAACTTCATGTTTGCATGTTAAATGAGCTGCCTATTTTACATACACTTAAATGTTAAACTGAAAGAACTTACTGATAAAACAGATACGTCAGGCTTTCATTTTGCATATTTCAATGTTTTAATATTCATTCTAAGTTACTCATTATGCGCTGCACCCGCTGTAAGTGCCAGTTAGCTGCATTGTTCGTTTCATGAAGACGAAACGATGTCTCGTAGATATATAACGCCCTTTGATAATCGCCTTCCATTTCATAGCAGTGACCTAGCAAATTGAGCGCTGTCTCTAAGTGATACGCTTTGATTGCATTTCTTGAATTAAATATACAAGACTTGAGAAATTCACATGCATGAAGCTGTTTGTTGCGTTCACCGAGCCCTCCATATGTGAGATACTGTAGATAGTAAAGGCAAGGACGAGCATCCACCTCAGCGTTGTCCATCCATCGTTTTTCTACGTCATGTCTCTGCTCAACTTCCTCTTCAGTCATACTACGATTCAATTCAAACCACAATATGTATGGGGCGCAGTGCGCTTCTTGTCTAATAAACCTGACACAGAATGCTAATGATGGTTCACTGTGAACGTTGTCACAACTATCTGACGTCATGTTAGCAAATACCTGGAGATCTCTGTCTCCTTCTATATTTCTTTTTCCACACACAGTCTTGACCTTGATGTGATCTTTCTTGATCTTTCTTTTCCACATCCTCTAACACTCTAATTGCCGCGTGAAGATGTCCAAAGCAGTATAGCACAGACGCCAACTTTAAGCGGCTAGAAACGACATCCGTTTTTAAAGAATATCGGAAGCGGCGTATTATTTCGATAAAAGCAGGGTTCGGTAGTCGCGAACTCGTTGATGACTGCACTGAATTGTGTAATGCAAGCAGGTGATATATTAAGTCGAAAGCAACGGTTGTCAATTTGCCATTCGTTGAGTTTTCAGCGCGTAATTTATATTGAATACCTTGCTGGAAGTTTGTATTCGATCTCAGTATCCGATATATTATGTCGTTAAACTCCATGATACATATTTGCAAGTACTCGAACTTCAGAAATAAACTGATACCGTAGCGTAACCATAGAGGTCTCAGTTCTCCCTCTCCACCTTGTTCGATCCTCCGTATACCACACGCTTGTAACCGACATCCTAAGTTATCTATATCTATATGAAATAAATCTTGCAAGTCACTCTTTATCAAGTAATTCACTTACTGTAAAAGACGTCTCTGTTGCACAATTGAAAGTTTCCCATCGAACAAGTTCACTCCTTCTATGATATAATGAGGTAAGCATCCCAATCGCAGCCATTTTCTTAATATTTGTAAACATAGTAAAAGTAGAAAGACGAGGTTATGTTCCTTCCACAGAGAAGGGTGTGTTCGCTCTATTGTGTAGAACATTAAAGTTTTGCAATGAAAACTTGTGATAAAATCCCCAACTATTTTATTAAGTAAGGCTTTTAAATTATTTTTAGACTAATGTAACATTTAATTTGTGTCATATTGAAACTAAACATCAACATTCGTTCAATAAGGTTCGGAGACAGGCGCCATTCTTCGCGCTTGTAATCACTGTCTGGATGTCCTGCAGGTACCAGGAAAGACGGAGATCGTCGTGCAGCCTCCAGTAATTTGGCAGGCGGCCAATGTCTACCTCTATATCTGTCTATCCAGTGCTGAATTTCAGGAATAGGTTTACAGACATGAAATGCCTCTACAATATCCCAGTTGGGAATATAACTCACAGAAGGTCCATTTTTGGTTACCTCTCCTAGATGTGCTTCCGCTGTGTTCTGCTCTACAGTCTGTTTCCATCTTTCTGAGCTAAACAGTGTTTGTCCAGAATCTTTCCTTACACACCTCTCATCGTAAATACTTGTAACCGCTTCCGGTGTGTACTTTTTTATGACCTGTAGCAAGTACTGTTGAGGTGGTGTGATGTCGTCACGAATCATCAGAAGGTTCACCATCCCAGCCTCCCAGTCTCTCCAGTCTGTCATGATGTGCACACGTGTGTCACTTAATAGCAAATCAATATCAGAATTGAGACCGGGAGTGGTGGTGCCTTCAGATTGGCTCCCGAAATGAAAATATTCCGCATTGGTTCCCATAAGTTGCCCTGCTATCGTCACCATACGCTCTATTCGCAAATATGTGTCTCTCCGCTCCATTACAGTGCATTTTCCGGCTCCAACCTCATCAAGCAGATCCGATAACCGGATAGACAATGCTAGGAAATGGTCTGGAATCTGGATGTAAAACTATACCATCAGCATTCTGGTAGGTAATTATTATGAAATCATCATCAACATTATTAAAATATGTAAACATAATTCATTTGTTATTATTTAAACAATTATACACGCAGTGATATATTTTTATTTACGTTGCTTTTTATAAATATTTTGAAACAAATTAATCATGGTCGTTAAACGTTATTTTTACTAATGTCGCAGAGATTGAAATGAATACAACGAAATGCAAACTTATGTATGTCTTAAAACGATTGAAGGCCTTTTTGAACGATTTGATGAATTGGCTATGTTTCAACTTTCTGTAACATATTAATAGAGCTCCATGTACCCCGGGTACGGTAAATATACTAAAACGTACCCGGGAAATTTAAAGCTTAATCGGTCGTTGTCGGCTATTTTTTTTAATTTAATATATTCACATTTATGTCAATTTTCTGTAAAATGGCCTCTATATTATCGAAACTGATACTCACAAAGCATGTTGACGCAGTTTTTTTTTAAAAAGAGAAGTTTGTTTAAGATAATCGGTAGCGCGTTTTACGACATAGGATTTAAGGCGAGATACAACTCGGGTACAGTCTAATATCGACCGGGTACGATTAAGTATATTTACCTTACCCGGGGTACATGTAAGTATACTTAAGAGTACCCGGGGTACACGTAAGTAGTACCCGAGCCGACAATGACCAATCGAGCATTAATAGAAGCAAGAACAGATTACATAGAGTAAAATAATACTACATAATAGACATATACGTACAATACATGTTTGTTAACGGCTAAGCATCATTTCAAATCATTAAAAGAATAAATCTTTCCAAATACAAAACGATAGAACAATTTGGTTTGTTTCGGCTGTGTTTTGGCTTGGGGCGTAGCCCCAAGACCATAGTAATGATACAAATTTCTGAGACATTCAGAATTGGCTGGCTGCCAAAACCCAAATTCCCAAAACTCCGATTTACCCTTAATTCATGCGCAATCAATGAAGTTCTTCGCAGATCTCAATAAACGGCCTTGTAAATACAGCACATCACTATATAACATGACCGTGTCAAAAAAGTTGTAAAAAAATATTATTGAAGCAAAATTGTTAAGCATTGGCTACGACATATTTTTATTGTTTGCATATTCATGCAAAAATAAGTTCCTCACTTGATGGTCTAGGCCGAAAAGATACGAGTGTCTACGGTGACAGTAAGAAAAAAAATCTGATACATTTTTTGAAGACATTATATTTGATATTTATAAACATATTTTAAGATATTGTTATTTTTTATTTTGCGTTAACGAGACATTGAAGAAAAAAGAAAATGAAAAAAAAAATATTCACGAAAATTCTCGGAAATATACGAAATTACCGGATATGATATTTCACTGCGCAGATCGAGCGCGCAAATTGAGCGCGAAAAGTTCTACGTGAGACAACGTACACAATATTTACACCGTTTTTTATCAGGGTAAAGGCCCAGTCTCACTATGATGCCGGCGTAGCCCCGATGCGTGATCCGTGATCTACCGGGATGAACCGAGGCTCTACCGGGATTAACCGGGGCACCACCGGGGAAAACCGGGATGAACCGGGGAAAACCGAGGCTCCACCGGGAAAGTATAAAAATGCTTAATACCTCCGCGATGAGCCGGGCGTCACCGGGAAGGACCGGCAACAACCGGCGCGGCACCGGGAACAACCGTGACGGCACCGGGAACAACCGGGACGGCACAGAAGCTCCACCGGGGCCCTAACCGACCCCGGCAGATCTACGGCAACGCCCCGATGGAGCCCCGGTGAATGCCGTAAGAGTCCCGGTATAGCTACGGTACATGAGTTAACCGGCGCTCTGCCGGGACGCCACCGGCATTCAGCGGGGCTCCGCCGGGGCGTTACCGGTGACGACCGGGGTGAAACCGGGGCGTTGCCGTAGCTCTGCCGGAGTCTGATGCCTGTATAGCCCCGGTGAGTGCCGGCGGTGTAACTGTATACCGGGGTTCTGCCGGGACGCTGCCGGCTTTCACCGGGGCTCAACCGGGGCACTACCGGCGACAACTGAGGCCATGCTGGGAAGCTGCCGGCTTTCATCGGGGCTCAAACGGGGCACTACCGGCGACAACCGGGGCTCTGCCGGGGCTTCACCGGGATTAACCTTAGCCAGTCCGGGTTTACCGGGACTCTGCCGGACTGTTGACCGGCTTCAACCGGGGTGGCACCGGGAAATAGTGTGACTGCGTTAAAACATTTCTACGAATCATCCCGGTCCTCGCCGGTCGACCGGCGTTAGTAAACCGGGATGGACCGGGGCTCTACCGGTAATAGTGAGGCTTGAGCTTAAGTGGATTTTTTTGTATACACATTACAAAGGATGTACGAGTGTTTTCGTGATCTGTTTATTATGTGATAGAAAGCTGTTTTAGTCTATTGAAAGTGATTTATTTGACGCCAACAATAACAGTTTTTGTGGCCATGTTGTTGCTGTTGTATATCTTCACCGCCTATGTAGACGAACCTCTACCACATCTGTAGAGTTGAACAAAAGGTTATCGTTCCCACAACCAGTATCGTGTTGTCCTCCACCGTCTATGTACACTGTAGTATATACACAAATATTGTCTTTTCTTTAGTCTCTGAGCTTTTGCAAACAACCGCTAAGGTCAATCCGTATAAATTCGGACAAAGGGAGAAATTCGGACAAAACATCCTAAATGCATTTCCATCACACTAAATCCAGCCCCAAGCCTTCAGCGTCTACAGCGCTTTGATTTATGTTTGGCTTCATTAGGATCACTTATACAAACTAAATAATCGTGTACCAGTTAGACGATCGGGATAGTCATGTGAAAGGACTCGGAACTCAGACGAGAATTGTTCGAATCATGCTGAAGGTACCCATTTCATTGAAAATCGTTCTTTAGGTTAAATGTGTTTGCTGTTTGGTTATCGTGAGATCTTTCATGTATTTCGTTTAATATATCAAGATAAGGCATTTCATGACACACTTCACAAGTGCCAATAATTTGTACAAAACGCCCTTAAATTGTTTCCACTAAAAAAGCACTTTCATCATATTTCGCGTCATTTAGAACACCCATTAATATACTTTTATAGAAGTTGTCGCAATCGCAAAAATTACACTTAATAAAGCGTATATGATTTAATTCACAACTTAAATGTGTGTCTGTATGCCCGTCCGTGTCTTTAAAATCATCCTCTGTCGTGACCTTTAATTTTTGAAAACAAAAACTGATAAAGGCACGAAGACGTCTTCCTAAAAATAAATACGACGACTCAAGTCTAAGTATAGGGGCACAAGTTTGTTATAAATATCAAATGCAAACGTTCTACCGCTCTAATTGATGCATTTTAAACGCTTTATAATTGAGATATATAATTCTTTTCTTAATGAAAATCAAAACCATCGCGTTTTAACAGCAAGTTTGTCAAAAGATGTTGACCCCGACTGTTGCTTGACCGCCTCGGTGGATCAACATTAATACAAACTCTCCAAGCACGATGATTGAGTTTCGAACTGGGAACACGCAATTTGAAGAAACATATGTATATATGTAAAAGTAATGAAGTATGAATAAACATATCAGTATGCTATACAAGTGATGATGTTTTGTAACCTACGCTAACCAGTCAAATCAAGTAATATTATGTGATGTAAAGTCCGCCAATGTTCGTTTCAATGGCGTCATTAAACATAACAGTTCCAAATTTCTTAATGAAAATCAAAACCATCGCGTTTTACCAGCAAGTTTGTCACAAGATGTTGACCCCGACTGTTGCTTGACCGCCTCGGTGGATCAACATTAATACAAACTCTCCAAGCACGATGATTGAGTTTCGAACTGGGAACACGCAACTCGAAGAAACATATGTATATATGTAAAAGTAATGAAGTATGAATAAACATATCAGTATGCTATACAAGTGATGATGTTTTGTAACCTACGCTAACCAGTCAAATCAAGTAATATTATGTGATGTAATGTCCGCCAATGTTCGTTTCAATGGCGTCATTAAACATAACAGTTCCAAATGATTATTCTTGTCTAAATACATGGAAATCATGTTCTATGCGAAAAGTAAAAAAAGAACACGTTAACCAAACAACGACATTTGTTGGTCATCAATTTTAATTGTGTTTTGCAAGTAAAGTTTCAATGGGCTACATAATTAGAAATTAATGAATTTACTTCACATATAAAGCACCGGTATACTACCTTCGGTACCTACTGGTCAACATAAACCAGCTTCCTTCATAGTATGTTGCAGAAAAAAATACACGATAATTTACTTCTTTTAAAGAATGAATAATAGCCGTCTGTCTTGCTAGAAAGAAAATCATGTGTGTATGTATCCATCGCAAAATACAAACCTTGTTTTTTGTTCCTGTTTGCCGAGGTAATCCCGGCCTTCGCGTCAGACAACCGACCGCCCAGTTGATCGTATCTGGATCGTTTTCCATTTTTCCAGCCTGAACATATCAGGAATGAACTTTTTACATTGTTTGTTCACAAATTTGAAAATAAGCACCGCTGCCATTGAAATGAGAAGAAATAACGTTAAGCTCATGTTTTTATTTCTAATTATCAAGCTGCGCAAATATTTGCTTTACATAAGCTACCTGCAGAATGTAGACGCGTATACTTTCATATGAATGTCTACTGCAAACTCAAAATAATTAGATAGCTCAGCTCTTATGTTCGCTTGATGATATTTTGAAAAGACTTTATTCACTTTCACAACTAATCAATTCGACCCGGTTGAAATTAAATTCCCAGTTACTATTTAAAAATAAGCCAACACCTCTGTTGATGTTGTCATCGATACTATTGTTGAACTTAATTTTCATGAAAATATTTTCCACACGATTTAATGATAACTAATATTCATCAAGGAAACAATCTACGTTATACTGCCTGATTGTTTTTGTTTTCACGTATCTTAAGAATATTAAATAATAATAATAATAATAATAATAATAATAATAATAATAATAATAATAATAATAATAAAAATATATTTATTATAATTAAAATGATTACCTTTCATTGACTGCAATGTAACTTGACAATCTATGTGTACTAAAGCGAATCGAAAGTAATGTGTTATAGATTGTTGCGGGTATTTCCATTGACCTAATTCAAACGTCATGAAATTACATTGTAACCATATTGTACAGGTATACATTAAAGATCGATTCGGTATGGTTTTAGTTGTTAGCAGAGGCTTGGCTCGGCCTAAATACGTGTTACTATTTATATTGTTTATGAAAATATAAAAATCAAATTTTAATGTACATGTATCTTTCAATTCTTTCCAATAGTTTCATCAATTCTAATTGGTTCGGCCACCCACATATGTTGGACATTATGAAATATTTTTTATATAACGTTTGTTATTAATCTTCTTTATTAAGAAAATTTTATCACATGGATGTTGGATTTCGGTTCGAAACATGTTAATTCTAGATTTTATTTGGGGAAAAAATAACGTTAAGGTTTAGCAAAATTTGCTATATATGTTTTGTAAATGCCAATCATTATGAATATCATCATTTTATAATAAAATGCTGGTGTTTATTAGTATAAAGGACTATTTATTAAATGATTTATATCAAAATTACTGCACACGTTTTATGGTGTCCTATAAAAATAATAACTAAGCATATTGAAAGGGGCAGCGGCTGAGGTTGTTGAGGGAAGGTTATGTCTACCCAACATTTTTTTAACTCTCGATGCAAAATCACGGCTTTTCCCAGCTTTCTTCTATTAAAAGCAGGGCGTTTCAAGATACATAGTTTTACAATTTATTCCATACTTAAATGTCCGATATTCTTTAATGGAATACAAGACATGGGTTTTTAAACATGAATGATCTTAGTTAATTTAAATTTTGATATTGGCTTTGAACATCAATTTTAATGTAAGAACAAAAATATACAACGGTATGAATATAAATATACACCAGTTTTAAGGTAAATAGACGACATTCTGGACATTCAATAGACAACAGTCTGGGCATAAATAAACAACAGTCTATATATTTAATAGACGATAGTCTAATAAAAGCAAAACAATATTAACATAAACACACAACAATCTTATAATAAATAGAGAACAGTCTGAAACATACAACAAAACAATCACCAGGCAGAAAATAATGTAAACATACACCGACAACATCATAATACAAACGAAATATCAAAACATAAACATATAATTATACAATATTATGTAAACAACCGAACACAGTCTGAACAAACAGCAGACTTATGAATCCAACGGCTACGCGCGAGCAAACTGGAGTTAACTTGTGAATGTAATCTGTAAAGAGTTGGGGAGGTAACTTTTGCATGGAGTCAAATATCAAGTCTGTTGTTGGATAGAGTATTATCCTCCCTTGCATTGAAAAGCAAATCAAACCGACACATCAGAAAAAAATCTACAGAAAATGTATTGGAACAAATAATATATTGTTTATAATTTAAATCAATTTATTTCTCTCGAATCAATATCAGCAATTTAATATCAAATTATGCGGTAAAATGACGATAAACGTGGATTACTACTAATAATGGTCAAAACGGTTCGTTATTTGCGTTTCAGTGAGCCTATTAAAAAACTGTTTCTTGGAGAGATGTTTACGTCTCCTTTAATTTTATGTGTACTTCCTTTAAAACTGCGTCACTTTTTGATGCAATATGACAAGTTATTTCCATCTATGTGCAATACAGAAAAGTCAAATTGAACCTCGCCCTGAAAAAACGGGGCTTAATGGATGTGCGTAAAGTGCCGCCCCTGATAAACCTGTGCAGTCTGTCCACTCTGAAATATTGCGTTTAAACGAGTTCTCTTCTTGGCGATAATCCAGTTAAGGCGGCAGGTGTCATTCTTTATAAGCCTGTGCGGACTGCACAAGTAAATCTGTGACGACAACTTACGCTCATGCATTTAGCCCAGTTCTCCTAGAGCGAGCCTCATATCTATTATTAGCTTCTAAACACAACGGATATGAGTGTTCGCTTACAGAGCGGGAGGTCGAAGGTTTGAGCCCCAGACGGGACACGTTATGACGTGTTCGGTTATTTACTCATCAGATTGTTAAATAGACGCATACAGAAGGGTACCGATTGCATTCTTGTCTAATGCCGCATATAAAGATAAGGAATTAGCCCAGTTTTCCAAGAGCGATGCTCCTATCTATTATTAGGTACTAAAACACAACAGATTTGTGTGTTTGCTTATAGTAAAATATATGTACATAAGTAAACGTTTCTCATAAGTCGAATCTGGCTGGCCCTTTATCGAGAAAAGTGGCACTATAATAAACGAACACGTTACCTTTACATTAAAACGAAGACATCTCAATAATAGTATGTTCGAAATATGTATGTTTTTCAAAATTTTCGAAACTTATATCATTCAATTTGGCATTGATGTACGATATAAACGATTCAAATACACTGTTTTGGCAGGCTTGTCATAATCCGCGCTCGCTCGGATGTTTCAGTAACAGCGATAGGTCGTTCCCGTAAAACTACGATCTCTATTCATCGGTTGTTTCCGTAACAGCGCTCGGTCGTTCACGTAAAACTAAGGCATCTAAGCCATATACACAATTTGTCTTCGTCAGAAAGGAGACCATCTACCTCACAGCGAGCACCGTGGGGTGTCCACAGGGCGAGATATCGGGGAGAGAGGTGCCAAATACGAGCCCGCTATCGGGGCTTATCAGATAAACGCCACGCGCCCAGCCCGATCCTGTCGATAGGAGGAAATACGAACCTGCAATGGTTTTGTTTTACGATGACAAGTATCCAGGCTGAAGTTTGTCCGAGACAGGGTCTCCGTCATAGGCCAGCTTCTAGCAACCCTCTGGTTGCTGCCAATGTACATGTGTTATAATAAATTAATTACACATCTGTGAATGTATTAAACCTCCCATATAGCGTAACAGATTTCGGATATATAGGAGCAGGGTGCGTGTTTTTTAGTTAATAAGTGAGGTCCCTTCATGTCGAGGCTGCATTATGTGCAGTACCTGTGACTTAACATTTTGACTCATTGAAATGTTGGACGTATTCGTATCATAGCTGTAATTTCAAGTCCCAGTCAATGACAGTTTATAACACATTTATACAGCGCCCTTTTTCATATTCGAGATGTGCGTTTAAAGGCGCATTACATTTTTTCCCTGATCACTGGGTCATAAGTCGTCCTTAAACAACTTGGCGTAGTATGCAGCCACGGCCCATTGGCTTATTTCCCTCACAGATACAAATTTATACACCTGGGTGGAGAGGAGCAGATGTGGGAAAAATTTCTTGCTCAAGGAGATTCCAGTGGTCAGGGCGCGATTTAAATTAGACCACTGCTCCCACAGGCTTATCAGGGACGACACTTTTCACTTTTATGGCATTTTTCGTTTAAAGGAAGTCTCTGCTTGAATATCAAGTTTAGGCGGAAAGTGTCGTCTCTGATCATCCGGGGCTAGCCAGTTATGACTCTCTACGCACATGAATTAAGCCCCGTTTTTTCCAGAGCGCGGCAATTATTTCATTGTGTTGTTGTCTTGTGCTGTTGGGGTATACCTGAGTAATAGCGACATGTGCGTTTGGTTGGAAAAAACACACACACCAAAAAAAATATGAGGAGTGCTCTATAAAAACGGGGCTTAATGCATCTTTATTTCATCTTTAGTGAGTATAGAAAGTTACGGTAATTTAGAAGTTGTGCTTGGAAAAACTCCTGGTCCACAATTAGTTTTGATATATTAGTGCTTGCTACAACAGTATTGAGTTCCTATGATGTTGTTACAACAATATTGAGATCCTTAGTGGTTGTTACAACAGTATTGAGATCCTTAGTGGTTGTTACATCAATATTGAGATCCTTAGTGGTTGTTACATCAATATTGAGATCCTTAGTGGTTGTTACAACAGTATTGAGATCCTTAGTGGATGTTACAACCTTATAGAGGTATTTATAGTTGTTACACCAGTATTGAGATCCTTAGTGGATGTTACATCAATATTGAGATCCTTAGTGGTTGTTACATCAATATTGAGATCCTTAGTGGTTGTTACATCAATATTGAGATTCTTAGTGGTTGTTACAACATTATTGAGGTATTTATAGTTGTTACAACAGTTTTGAGCTCCTGAGATGTTGTTACACAAGTATTGAGATCCTAAGATGTTGTTACAACCGTATTGAGATCCTAAGCGGTTGTTACGACAATATTTAGATCATAAATTGTTGTTACAACAGTATTTCGATCCTAAGACGTTGTTACAACAGTAGTGCGATCCTAAATGGTTGTTACAACAGTATTGCGATCCTAAGTGACTGTTACAAAAGTATTAGGATCCTAAGTGCGTATTTCAACACACAAACACAGTTTTAAAACATATACAAATATTGACCATGAACGATGTATAATTGATTATATATGGTATATGTTGTTGTGAAAAGAACGCTTTATGAGCAGGTTTGAATATTCTTTGCTTAAAATCAAAAGTTTTCGAAAAACAGTCATAGACTTGATGCAAATCTATCGCAAAGGTTTACCCAGGCTAAATAGTTTTCACACTTTTATATGAGCCTCGCTCTGTGAAAACGGAGCTTAATAAATGTGCGCCAAGTATCGTCCAGTTTAGAGGAAGTACCTTTTATACGAAAACCCAGTATAAGCGAAGTGTCACTTTACGCACATGCGTTAAGCCCGGTTTTCGTAGGAGTTTAATAAATGTGCGTCAAGTATCGTCCAAACATAAGCCTGTGCAGTCCCCAATTTCTTATGAGGGACACTTGTATGGAATTTTTCGTTTAAAGGAAGATGCTTTTAAACGAAAACCCAGTATAAGCGGAAAGTCTCATCTTAAGCACATGCATTAAGGCCGGTTTTCCCAGGCTCTTATCATTTTGCACGGGTGAGGTCTATTTCTTCACACATAACTTACACAGATTTTCTTTACATGTTCTGTGTAATCACTGATCGCTTTAAATTTTAAAACGCAATAAAGTCATACTTGTTTCCGACCCTCGCGCATACCCCGTTTATGGACAGTCGTTTTACAAGTTTTTGCGCTATCAAGGTCGAATTCTTATGTTGCAAGACTATAAAATAAAATTATTCAGCCACGTAATGTTAGCTCTTATTGTCTTTATTGAGACACGAGTGTTTGGATTTTTGGTCATGAACTTTGCACGATACACGCATTGATCAACGTTTACCTTACATCATCTTGTTGAATGGCTATACTATGCGATCCTGTTTTGTTTGGCATCGGGATCAATATAATTATTGTTATGTTAAAAACAATATTGATACGCGCTTTAAAAGGAAATAAAAAGCCTATTTGTTTCCGCCAAAGATAAGTGACCAGTCGAAGGTCATGGTCAGCGTCGGCCCATGATTGTATACACTGGCAGCCATGACGTATACACTGACAGCCATGACGTATCTTCTGGGATTTCTCAAATATTACATTCATAAATATGATTATACCAAGAAACGATCTGTAGCGAAATAGCCGGGTACATTGCCAGCTCTGTTCGTGCACCCACTTTCTGCCCCTCTAGTATGTTCAACATAGTCGGAAAATTCTTTGACATTTAGTATACATAAGTTGTCAAATGTGTCTGTAACAAACACTAATACTTTGCCCAATTTAAAGAATTAAATACAACTTAATTGGATCTAGCAAATCAACAGAAAACTTCACACGACTGGTCCGCCTGGTCAGAGCGCTTTTTAGGCAGAACCATTAACATTTACGTTATTTTCCAAAATTATTTTATTGAATGTCATTATAGTGAGTATCAGACAGAACAATTTAGTTTTAACTTTGATTAGTATGTATACAATTTTTTTAACACGGCTAAAATCCAAACAAAGATGAAAAAACAACAGCAAAAGACAACAACAGCAAAGTAATCCTGCATTGTTGGGTGTGAAAATAGCGTCCTATAACATCGGCCATACAACAATGATATGTCCATACAATGACGCTAAATTGTAATTATTTATCAGGCTAAATTTCATACATATGTAGCACATTCTACCTAATTGGCGCAATAAAGTACAGATGAATTTGCGTTTTTACGCTTTTTAATCACGTGTCCAAGCTATAGATATTGATTTATTTCTCGCTTTTCCGGGATACAATAGTACAAAGAGTGTTCTTAATATTATGATCAAACACCTATTTTGCAGGTTTAATGCGGAGCGTATTATACAATGCTCGATACACAAGTAAACCAATTTTCATTGTTTACTAGTATGTATTGACAAATTAAACAACGATAGTCATGTCTGATTATTATAATTTTGATTATGTTTGTTGCTATAAGAAAAAATATCTAGTATCATCTTAAAATCCAATTAACAGTTGTTAATGTGAGCCGCGTTCTGGGAAAACTGGGCTTAATGCATGTGCGGACAGTATCGTCCCATACTATCAGAGACAACACTTAACACTTTCGTGGAATTTTTCGTGTAAAGGTGGTCTCGTCTAAATGAAAATCCAGTGTATGCGGAATGTTTTGCCCCTGATTAGCCTCTGCGAACTGTACATGCTAATCTGGGATGACACTTTGTGCACACGCATTAAGCCCCGTTTTCCCACAACCGCGGCTCAAATGTCATCACCGAGCACTCGATAACCATGTTCACGAGATATGCCAGTGCACGCAGCCACGAGTGGTCTCTGACGAGGTCACTGGGACTGTTGGCAGTCTCATAATCCCGTCAAACGATCAAAATCGCAAAGGGGAATTTTTATAAAACCATGTGCCGTACAACAGAATATTTTGCGGTGCAACAATTTTCCACATTGCGTGCTGATACGTTAACATGGGGTTTTTCTAATTCAAACCCGCGATATGTACGGCTGTACAGCATAAGCTTAGATTAATCACTCGATACTTAAATCCACGTTTTAGTTAAGCGATCCAAGATTAACGATTATTCATTTAGCGCAGGATATTGTAAATCCGAATCTGATATTGTATACACACGCTGAATACAGATAAGTTTGCATGACTAAAATGTGCTTGATCTAAAAATAAAATCATGGGAACAACTTTGTTATAATCAGCAAATTGCTTGTACATGTATATGTTTTGTGTTTAGTATCAGAACATGCCCACTGACAATTTAACGCAGTGTCGCAATAAAGAAACATACGCCTCATTCAAATAGAGATCGAACTTAAAATTAAACCAAACGAAGTGCATTACGTTTCTTCAATAAAATCTAAATATTATTCATGAATATGAATTGAAATAATCATTTGAATTTTACAAATATATGTACATGTAATTAAACATGAAATTGACGTAAATACGCAATAATCCCCCACATATTTTAGAGCATAATGTTGTGTGTGTGTTTCAATGATTTTTAACGTTCTTCGGTGCCTAATGCGGCATTACGAGATGACTTTGAGTGTGTCTTTAACAAATTAATTTATTTATTCATAGACTCAAGAGAAAGTAGGGATGAACATTGTATGATAGGTGCAATTTAATATCAATTATTATATTTGATGTGGTCTTGTGAGAAGCAGGAGGAAATCCATCTGACAGGTATACATCAATAGCTTTTACGTACAACTACTGTTCTTAACATGCTTTTTACACATTAAAAGCTTGTCCTATAAATATGCGAGTCAGGAAGTAGACATATTGATGTGTGATGAAATATGCTTGTATACTTCAAAATAAATGGTCGTGATTAAACAAATGTCATTTGGAATGGTACACAATGAAGTTTTTTGATTCAGATGAGTTGTTTAAGATGCTAATAAGACCTCCATAATGACTTGAGCCACGCTATGGGAAGATCTAGCTTAATCCATGTGCGAACCGTGTTGTCCAATATTTGCCTGTGCAGTCCGCACAGGCTAATCATGGACGACAATGTCCGCCTCTTCGCCTGGATGTTTGTTTGGAAGAGAACGTTCGTAATACAATGGTATTTGTGTGTTTATGCCCTTGATTTGTTGTCACCCAATAGTTATTAGAAACAAATGAAATTATGAGGTATATGTGTGAAACATATAAGCTTTACATAATGTTAATAAGTTATTAGAAACAAATGAAATTATGAGGTATATGTGTGAAACAAATAAGCTTTACATAATGTTAATAAGTTATTAGAAACAAATGAAATTATGAAGTATATGTGTGAAACATATAAGCTTTACATAATGTTAATAAACTTATGATTTCAGCATTTAAATTTCACATGCTTTGCCAGATAAAATCAGGAGCTTTTACATTCAACTACACAATTAAGACAGAACATCTTAAACCTCTGTTATAACAATCAACTCGTTCAATTAACCCATTCATGCCTAGCGTCCTGAAAAAAGGACATTGCAAACAGCGTAAATCCAGATGAGACGCCGCATGATGCGGCGTCTCATCTGGGTCTTCGCTGTTTGCTTAAATGAATTTCTGTAAGAATTGTTCTAGATATAGAAATAAATATACTAGACATCCCTAATTTTGGAAATACGTGGATCCAACTTAGAAGGATGGGAGAGTCCACTGGGCATAAATGTGTTAATTTGTACCGTCCACACACTAATCAGTTAATGTTATGTACTTTGAAATAATGTCTTTACTAACACACATAAGTCCGCATTTCGAGACAGCGGCGGTGAATGAAATATTTTGTAAATGCGGCTGGTAATTGGTAATTAAAAATACATTAAGATCTGAATATATTTGACTGGACCCGGTGTCTTTGAGTACCGTTGTATGTTATATGAAATTTCAACGTATTATATGTAAACATATTTACTCGCAAAGAATACGGAAATCTAATCGAGCCAAGAAAGTGAAAGACATATTTCGAGTATGAGCCTTCTCTTGGAAAACGGGGTTTAATGCATGTGCGTATAGTGTCGTCCCAGCTAAGCCATTTCAGTCCGCACAGACTAATCAGGGACGACACTTTACGCCTAAACTAGATTTTCGCTAAGAAAATACTTCCTTTAAACGAAAAACACCATTCAAGTGGAACGTGAAGTCCTTTATTACCATGGCGATGTCTACACTGTTAATGTTCGTGCTGTTCTCTATGATCTTTAACGCCTCAGTGCTGACCTCCATCCCGTATAAGAAACGTTTAGCTTTATGCAAAACCCTCATGAATGGCATCGGCTTAGTTTAAACATATTTATTTCTTATGGCATGTACAATATATACAGATGTTACACAATATAAGCAGAAAAGGATTGAAACGAAAGAAGCAAGTTCTTATATAGTTTCTCTCCTTAGAATTAATATTTACACATGGAAGTGGCAGTGTTTAAAGACTACACATTTCATGATATATGCCAGTAGAATGGCATCGGCTTATTAATATCAAATCAGTTCATGCAGATCTGCAAACTTTGTAACCTCAGAACGGGAAGCCTGATTATCCACAAGTTGTGTATTGTACTGCTAATGAAGCCGAATGTGATAAATTGTAGACACTTATACTTGAGAGTTGTGGGATTGAACACTTTAAACGCTTCATCCAGATCAGTGCCTTTGAGTAATCTGTGAACATATTAATTAGATTAGAAACATTACTAAATGTTTTATGTTGTTCTTTTTTAATGTGATCTCTTACTATATTGCAAATATAGCAAATATCTGTATGCGCATTTGATTGTCTATAACGTAAGCTGTTGTCTTTATGTACGTGTATACGTATATATTCTTATTATTATAATTGACATTTTTCATGTCATTGGCCTTACAACTATTTTATATACTCTAGTTATGTTACTTTTATTTGTAAATAATCTAATGGCTGTATTGAGTTGCTTCATCTTGATCTCTTATATGTGTTTAAACTCGATTGTGTTTAATTGTTTATTATCTGTATTATATGTTATGCTCTTCATGAATTGAGGAAAATAAAATTATTTCTATCTATCTGTTGGTGAGGTCTTTGAGATCACTGCTGTTGCCAACCATGAGGTCAATGTCATCAGCGAATCACAAGTTGGAGATGGGTCCACCAATGCAAATAGAGGTGCGGTGGTCTTGGAGACCTCCGGCATTATCTTCTCATGGGTAAATTGAACTGGCCCGGGGAGAGCAGACATCCCTGAATTTACCGTCGCCCAGTTATGTCCTATGTTATTTTTCATTTTTAATTGAAAGCAAGTAATCAAAATAGCATTGAGGTCAAAAACAAACGATTAGCGTTTTTTTTAAACGATACCGACTTATCTGGAAGGATTTGGAAGGATTGTGAAGAAAATGGCTATCGTTAGAGATGTAACCTTTGCGAGGAGTTTGTACATGATGTATACGCACACACAGCACCATTAGTCAGAGCGGATTTGCACAGGGCTCTTTTCTGGATCTAGGCGTCTCATGTATCTCGCAATATCCTCCACCTCGCAATATCCCTCACCTCGCAATATCCTCCACCTCGCAATATCCCTCACCTCGCAATATCCTCCACCTTGCAATATCCTCCACCTCGAGATATCCTCCACCTCGCAATATCCTCCACCTCGCAATATCCTCCACCTCGCAATACCCTCCGACCTCGCAATATCCTCCACCTCGCAATATCCCCCACCTCGTAATGAATCCCCGCCTCGTAATACCCCACCCCGCCTCGTAATGTCCACCCTCACTTCGTTATATCTCCCTCCCCCGCCCTCGCAAGTCCAATTGTCTCCAGTTTTGTTCCGGAATCAACATGACAGCGTTGGTAGCGTTAGATGTATGTCTCCCTTCAGTCTCACTTCATTTTCCTCCATTAGCCTATCAAACACTTCATCAAACAAGCCTATCTAACACTTCATCAAGCAACTGATGTCAAAAGTGACGTGTTGGGCTATATAACAAGTAGCGAGTGTCTGTTTATGTTTATATGGGTAATAATTCTGAAAGTTGCTACGTGACTCCACTGATCTCAGGAATCTTAAGTATCACAACAGATCGTTCTCTCAATTCGAATGCCAATCAAGTGATTGCGTGTTCAACTTAAGACAGACAGACAGTCAGCCAAGAATGACGACATATATACTTGTGTACCGAATGTTATTTATTTTGCTTGGAGATTTATAACCGCTCTGTGTTTTGCTTAGTTCATGGATTGCAAAATAAAAAATGAACTCGATGCCATGTTGTAAAAAATATATTTACATTCTAGATGTAGAACATAATCAAGAATACGAATTTTGAAGTGTAAGACTGAGCTTATATTTATATGTACCCTAAATTTTAGAATAAACGTTATTGCGATAAGAAGAATAATGTATTTCAACTGCAAAACAATAAATAAAGAAAGAAATAATTTAATTAAAATTTGTAGGTTTGCGTACGTTTATCGTTTCATTTAAATTGAATTATTGTTGCAGTTTCCACTTTTTAGAAATCTCGCGTGCTTACTAGTCGAATGCAATAACGGTCATTACATTAAAAATGTCAAATAATGTATGCGTGGATTACATTGGATTTTAATGTCTCATGACTACGATAATTCAGTCTTATATTTGTTTAGACATTGGACATAATTATTCGTTAGGATCTTACATTCGTTGCTCGGACCACTAACGAAAAAGACGAAAATTAATGCCTGACAAATAATAATGGTATCACAGTATACTTTCAAAATCCACATCCAACATGTACACACACTGTGTAAAACTGTCATACATTAGACATTATGTTCAAATTCTGGTAAATGTTATATGCTAAACAAACACAGTATTCAAAAAGCGTTTATATAATACTCATTAAAATGAAAGCGCTGTAGGCGCTGAAGGCCTGGGGCTAGGTTTAGTGTGACGTAAAATGCATTTACGATGTTTTGTCCGAATTTCTCCCTTTGTCCGAATTTATACGGATTGTGTGTGCAGAAGTGCAGAGGCTCATAGACTGTAAGACAGGACAACAGTTGTGTATATACTACAGTGTATATAGACGGTGGAGGACAACACGATACTGTTTGTGGGAACGATAACCTTTTGTTCAACTCTACAGATCTGGTAGAGGTTCGTCTATATAGGCGGTGAAGATATACAACAACAACATGGCCGCACAAAAAACTGTTATTGTTGGCGTCAAATAAATCACTTTCAATAGCCTAAAATAGCTTTCTGTTACATAATTAACAGATCAGGAAAACACTCATACTTCCTTCGTAATGTGTATACAAAAGAAAAACCACTTAAGCCCAAGTCTTAATTTTGCCGGTAGAGCCCCGGTCCATCCCGGTTTGCTAACGCCGGTCTACTGGCGAGGACCGGGAGGATTCGTAGAATTTTTATAACGCCGTCACACTATTTCCCGGTGCCGCCCCGGTTGAAGCGGTCAACAGCTCGGCAGAGTCCCGGTCAACCCGAACTTGCTACGGTTTATCCCGATGAAGCCCCAGCAGAGCCCCGGTTGTCGCCGGTAGTGCCGCAGTGAACGCCGGCAGCGTCCCTGCATAGCCCCGGTTGTCGCCGGTAGTGCCCCGGTTGAGCCCCGGTGAAAGCCGGCAGAGCCCCATCACACCGTAACACCGCCGGCACTCATGGTGTTTATACCGGCATCAGACCCCGGCAGAGCTACGGCAATGCCCCGGTTTTACCCCGGTCGTCGCCGGTAATGCCCCGGCGGAGCCCCGGTGAATGCCGATGGCGTTCCGACAGAGCGCCTGTTTTCTTATATACCGTAGCTATACCGGGACTCTAACGGCATTCACCGGGGCGTTGCCGTATCTCTTACGGGGTCTGTATGGGCCCCGGTGGAGCTACGGAGCCGTCCCGGTTTTCCCGGTGCCGTCCCGATTGTTCCCGGTGCCGCGCCGGTCGTTGCCGGTCCTTCTCGTTTCATCCCGGAGGTATCTAACATTTTAATACTTTCCCGGTGGAGCACCGGTTTTCCCCGGTTCATCCCGGTCGTCCCCGATGGAGCCCCGGTTCATCCCGGTAAAGCTCCGGTTCATCCCGCTAGTCCCGGATCACGCAAAGGGGCTCCGCCGGCATCATAGTGAGACTGGGCCTTTACCATGATAAAGAACGGTGTACAGATTGTGTACGTTGTCTCACGTAGAACTTTTCGCGCTCGATTTGCGCGCTCGATCTGCGCAGTGAAATATCATATCCGGTAACTTTGTATATTTCCGAGAATGATCATGAAAATGTGTTGTTGTGTTTTTGTGTGTGTGTTTTTCTTGAATGTCTCGTAAAATATGTTTATAAATACCAAATGTAATGTCTTAAAAAAATGTATCAGAAAACAATTCTTCCTACTGTCTCCGTAGACACTCGTATCTTTTCGGCCTAAGCCGTCAAGTGAGGAACTTATTCTCGCGTGAATTTGCAAACAATATTAAAAACTATGTCGTAACCAATGCTTAGCAATTTTGCTTTAATACAACATTCCCTGTCAATGTTGATGAGGTCGTTCACTTCACACCCGAATAAATCACGTGCTAATTTGTGCGTGATGAGAGGCAAGTCGTCCTCAACATCATCACATTCACTTTTGTCACTTTTGTCACTGTCACTTGTAATGTTTTCACTAACACTTTTTTCACGGTCATCTGCACATTTTTCACTGTCACTAGCACTTTTTTCACTGTCACTCATGAATCCGCATTTTGCGAAACACTTGCCGATCGTCTCCGTCGTTGTCTCCTTCCATGCGCTGATGACCCAGTAGATAGCTTGTAGGATGTTTACCTCTTTCAGAATTTGAGGTCCGGTGGTCGCCGACGATCTTTCCAGCTTCATCATCACGTGTTGCAGTTGACGTTTTCTGTACTTTAGCTTCATTGTCTGTATGATTCCTTGGTCCATGGGTTGTATCACTGATGTTGTGTTTGGAGGAAGGAACTGTAGCTTGATGTTGGTTAGTGTGATGCGAGGGTGTGATGGTGCGTTGTCTATGAATAATATGACGTGTCTTCTAGCATGTCGCATCCGCCGATCAAACCACTTCAGCCAGTCTTCCATTATCCCGGTCGTCATCCACGCCTTTTTGTTGTTGAAGTACCGTATCGGCAATTTGTCGGGAGTAACTGACCCAAAACATCTCGTTTTTTTTTATTTCCCAATGATGATTGGGGGCAGCTTATCTCCCGTTACCGAGGCACATAAACCCACAGTGATGCGCTCCTTCGCCATCTTCCCGCCGGCACATGTCTCGCCTTTCTTGAAGAACGTCGCACTGAAAATATTAAAAAAGTAATTTTGAAATATAAAATTATAATTTTTTTGTTTATTTATTTATATTTTCATTTATTTATGTGTTTTATTATTAGCGTGTTTTAATTTTTTTTCTTACCTTGTGCTTTGTTTGTAGAATAATCCTGTTTCATCCATGTTATAGATGTCACACGGTTGATAACCTTCGCAGATTGTCGGTAGACGCTTTTTCCAGTCATCCACTACGACTGGATTTGATGCCTTGAACGACGCTAACCCCAAGTCTGCTGCGAACTTGAGCGCCCGTTCTTTTAGGAGTGGTCCTGATATGTTCACGTGACGCCCAGTAGCATCTAAAAACCACTTGTGAACAAGGTCATTTAGATCGTCATATTCTGTGGCTTTCCGCGGACGCTTGGTTTGTAGATTACCGTCCCCTTCATACTCTTCAATAATTTCTCGTTTTCTTTTAATCACCGACTGTATTTGTGTCTTGCCAACACCCATCTCGGTTGGCTTAACCAATACCTTTTTTTAAATGAACCGACGCCCTTAATGACGTCCTCAGAAATACAATAATAAATGAGCCACGCTCTGTGAAAAGGGGTTTAATGCATGTGCGTAAAGTGTCGTCCCAGATTAGCCTGTTTTGTCAGACATTGTGTTGTCTATTCTGTCAGACATAATTTTGTATGTTCTGTCAGACATTGTGTTGTATGTTCTGTAATACATAGTGTTGTCTGGTCTGCCAGACATTGTATTATCTGTTCTGTCAGACATAGTGTTGTCTGTTCTGTCAGACATAGTGTTGTCTGTTTTGCCAGACTTTCTGTTGTCTGTTTTTTCCACAAAGTGTATTGTGTGTTTCGCCAATAGGCAATCTCGAAATGGTGTTAATTTCCTAGGAATATACAAACATTCCTGTCTTACTTCATTTATAAACAACAACTTTATCTCGTGTAAGATTTATACATGGATCAGACACACTTTATCTCGTGTAAGATTTATACATGGATCAGACACACTTTATCTAGTGTAAGATTTATACATGGATCAGACACACCTTATCTAGTGTAAGATTTATACATGGATCAGACACACTTTATCTAGTGTAAGATTTATACATGGATCAGACACACTTTATCTAGTGTAAGATTTATACATGGATCAGACACACTTTATCTAGTGTAAGATTTATACATGGATCAGACACACTTCTCTTGATATGAGATATATTTAACATATTTCTTTTGGGTGCACTTAGTTGTTTACCATTCAGAATTAATTTACGGCGTGCCTCTCGATGTACCTGCTGATTGGTAGACAGTTCAGGCTATTTGCTTTACGTGTGAATTGCAGATAAAAAGATCGTTGTGTAAATTTTAAGAATGCTTTTAACAGACAAAAGTTGTGCATGGCAGGGTGATTTAGTACGTTTGTGTGTGCAAAGCGTGATTAATTGCGTATTTGTATGCATTTTTACAATGGGTTCTTTTAAATAATAATATGTAATGTCCCATAAGAACTGAATATCGGACATAGTTGACACGGATTCGTCACGCATGATAAAGCAAGTGTGACCACTTGACACTTGAACATGACGTTTAACATATGAAAAATACATACTATACTTAAACGTCCATCAATTTCTCTAAATATATGCATCGATTGATTGATTGATTGATTGATTGATTGATTGATTGATTGATTGATTGATTGATTGATTGATTGATTGATTGATTGATTGATTGATTGATTGATTGATTGATTGATTGATTGATTGACTGATTGACTGATTGATTGATTGATTGATTGATGTGCATATACTTACCGCAACACGCAGTTCATGACGTTATCAGTTAAAACTTAAAACACGCCTATAATCGCGAACAATATTAACTTCCGGTTTAAACCGGGTTCTGAAATCTGGTTCACAGCAGTGGACAATTAAAAACCAATGTCTATAAATCCACTAAAAAATCTTTTGAAGCGTTTTACACGCTCTTATACGATTCTACTTTGTTAGTAAATGTTGTTGCAATCACATTTTTAAACCCCTAATAAAATATTGTATAATATCATTTCGATAATTGCTCTTTTTCTATCTAATCATGTCCATATATTTAACATTTCCTTTTTTCGTGGAAATAACAAAAAAACGAATCCCAAATCTCTGCCGGTCGGCCATTTCAAGAGGGCCAACGCAAAAAGTATGACGAGCAAATCTACTCCCTTTGAATGTGTTTGTTATTTCGAAGTTTATGAGGTCCTTCTAATAATTGCAATATGTCTAGACCTCGAATGTCCCAGTACTTCTACCTAATCAAATTGCTGGACTCAAGAGAGATGGGGAAAAATTTCAATTATAGCTGAAATTTAGAGCTTTGTAGTTGTTAATGACAGATTTTCAAGTTTGGTGCGGTTTTGTGGGGGTAAGTCGGAGAATCCGGAAGAAACCGCACCTGCCCGGTACCACCAACCAAACTAACATGCATCCAGGAACGGGAATCGAACCCGGGTCGCCTAAGTGTAAAGTTACTTGATCTGTCCATAATGCACAGGCTAATCTCGTATGACCCCTTACACACGTGCGTTATACCCAGTAATCCCAAAAGCGAGGCCCGTATATTCTTCTACAATCTAATTTCTCAAATAATATTTCTATAAATGATAACTTTACGATTAATGCCTAATTGTACCAACCACTTCCCAATGCTGTTTATCGCTGTTTTTATTTACATTTCTTATTCGTCTGCATTTCATTTGTATAATCATTCCCTATTGAATCACTCTCTCGACGTATAATAACATTAAATGTTATTATATGTCGAGAGAGGGTTTCAATAGGGAAGAATCTTCGGCCCCAATTCCATGTCGTTCATTGTATTTGCATAATAATTATGTAAGTATGACCATGGTAGAATACGTCATTAAATTGTTTTTCGAAAGGAACTTAAGTATTCCCAATGTGCATTGAAACACATTTCAGTTCAAACAGTCAATCACTTTTTATCCTTCTATTGAAGCCCTTACGAGAAGTTAAAATAAATATTATAGTTCGCAAAATTCCGCCAAGTGCGTCAAGGGAAAACGCGTAGTTAATATTACCGCGGTTATATGTAATACCAACGTATCTGGCAATATAAATGTTTCGCGGATACAACAATTTCAGATTCATCCTTCGACGGGTTATCCGATACATTTTTTTTGTAAAATGGACATAACTATAAGATTCGTTGTTAAGGCAGGGTTCGCAACTCCCGTTTAAGGGGGCATGGGGTAAATTGAGCCCTAACAAAACTCTCAAGTAAATGAGCCCTGCTCTGGGAAAACGGGGCTTAAAACATGCGCGTGAAAGCTCGTCCCAGATTAGCCAGTGCAGTCCGCGAAGGATAATCAGGGACCACACTCTTCGCCTATTCTTTCGCCAAGAAGTTGCTTCTTTTAAACAAAAAATACCATAACAACGGAAAGTGTCCCTATTGATAAGCCTGTGCGTTATGCACAGGCTAATAGGACGACACGTTACGGACATGCATTTAATCCCGTTTTCACACAGTGAATTTCACATAATGCATTTTATTGTTCATCACATGTCATAACACTGTGGTTGACTTGTGTATATTTGCTTTTACATTCCACACGTTTTAAAAGTAGTACATTGTGGTTCTAAAGAATTGGTTGTCAACGTAAGCCTAAGTTATCTAAGTAATCTTAGTATTACACGTAAAGTGTAAACATCAGTACCACTTACGTTCACATTTCCTTTAAAAGAATTGCGAAAAAAATCAGGATATAACATGTGTGATTCGTCACATCAAACACAGATGAAGCGAGCTAAAACCACCAGGCGGTTATAAATCTCTAAGGAAAAATATATTTCCGGTATATTCGGTAATTTAGTGCATTGTGTATATATGTTTGCCATGTTTGGCTGTTTTTCTCTCTACAGATGTATATGTAAACAGAGGATTGGTCATTGAAACCGAGCGAAGAACCTCTTATATTCACGATAACGGCATAAATGCCTAGCAACCTTCGGAATTCCCGCCCTCCTCAGCATACAGACACTCGTACAGTAAAATATAGACGGACCAACGAGCCACTTTGGTCACCAGTTATTTATTAAGTGCTTAATAAGCTAATTTGTCATGTCATTAAAAGCTGGTCCGGTTTTCGAACCATGGGCGCCTAACTTCCGGTTTTAACCAATTTCGGTGTGTCACCATCAGATAAGAATGCAATATGATGCAACCACTGATAGTAGTTCGCATTGAACGGAAAAAGTAGTTCGCATTCAATGAAAAAGTAGTTCGCATTGAATTGGATCACCATGGTGTGAAAATCATGCAACGTATAACGCAGACGATTAATTGTAAATCATTGATATTCATGCTAAGTATTTTAAAAAGAGTCAAACTTTTGAGTTTGCTCATGTGTTACTATGCTTTTATTGAATGTGTATGGTAGTATACGAGGGCGAATAAACGTGTGTCAGTCGTTGATGTAATCGAAATAAAAAAATGCGAACGCTGCCTGAGTCTGGATATAAACGTTGCAACCGGGTTGTATGACTTAAACACCGATGCCTGGCAGAACAGAAACCAACATGCCTGACAGAACAGACACCAACATGCCTGGCAGAACAGAAACCAACATGCCTGACAAAACAGACACCAACATGACTGGCAGAACAGAAACCAACATGCCTGACAGAACAGACACCAACATGCCTGGCAGAACAGAAACCAACATGCCTGGCAGAACAGAAACCAACATGCCTGGCAGAACAGACACCAACATGCCTGGCAGAACAGACACCAACATGCCTGGCAGAACAGAAACCAACATGCCTGAGAGAACAGTCACCAGCATGTCGGGCAGAACAGACACCAACATGCCTGGCAGAACAGACACCAACATGCCTGGCGAAACAGACAACACAATGTTTGCCGTAACAGACAGAAAAATGTTTGGCAGAACAGACAAAAATATATAGTAAAACAGACAACACAATCTCTGGCAGAAGAAACAACATTATGCCCGTCAAAATAGACAACACACTGTCTGGCAGAACAGACAAGAACAACTGAATTGGGGACTTTACTACTTAAACAATGCCAGCAGGAGAATAATGTACATGTTGTGTCTTGAAAGACATACACCCTCAAAATATATACTTTAAATATACAAGTAATTTCATTACGTTTCGTGTATTTAAAACAAACAGTTATAAATGTATTTGGGCTCAGTTGGGTTTACCTCTAGGATGAGAAACAGACCAATACATATTACTGGTAGTAAACAATAAATATACGCTACCAATCGTCCATAAACATCGGCTTATATGGCGTGCTTAACGAATTTTCGTCTTTTACAGCAAAACGTTCTGATAATGTCTTTACACAATTTATTGAAATTTATACTTTTATTGAACAAAGTTACCATATATTTAATACAAATACACGCTGGGGTTTCGCATTCATGTTTCGTCGCAATCGTATCGCGATATAATTATGCAGGATATTCGATGGTTTTATATTACCTGTCCCTTGAGAGTGCCAAAGGTCAATGGTTGCGTTTATTATATGCTGAATACATGTTTGTGGTAATAACTTGTACCTGATGACCCATCTAGGGTGGGGGCGGGTAAAGAGCTGTATCCGCTGACTATTTCTATACGAGATACGCCAATAATGTCTACAACTATGGCCATATTGAGCGACTATTCATTGTTCAATGACGAACTTGACGGAGTATTGCGAGACATAATATTACATCTGACTAAGGGTAAATAATACAATGCAAAATAGAAAATGCCGTTTGAAATGTTAGGACATGTATATGCACCTAATATCTGTTAGTATTGCATGTCAATAATGTCCTTTTATAAACAACATTTTCTTACAAGAATTATTCAATGTATAGGAAAAACAAACTCGTCAAACAAAAATTAGTTTCCTCATACTTTGAGGCGAGAAGCCAAAAACAACAAACGTGTACTGTTATTTCTGAATTAAGTTGCAATTTTGAAATCGATATTTTTATTATACAGGATTCGTTTTTAAACGTCGCCACATTTGGATTTAATAACACAAAAATATTCGACGTTAATTTTGCGGTGCGTCACCTCTATTTTATTTATAAATATTCCGAAACAATTCTTTAAAAGATAAAGAAGATAATTTTGCTACAGTTGTTAAACTTATATACTATTGAAACATACGATATTCCACTTCGTACCTAGCGACCCGAACGTGTGAATTATGGTAGGCGCAAGAATATTAAAGGTGCTGTAAATAAGAGAGAACAACAAAATAATTGGTCGGGTTTCTCGTTAAAAACCTGAAGCTCAAGTTGTGCTTCGAAAAAGCGATATTGTTCTACTTTGTGCTACAACAACATTAAATTTCATTCGAGCCACGTTGTTCAATGTAGATACAAAACAATAGTCAAACCCGATAAACGTTCATTGTTGTTTTAAGGTTGATAAGCCGCATTTGATGACACTAAAAAAATAACATTTTCGAAAGCGGCCATTTTGGTTAAAAGTTTGTTCAGTTTACATAAATAATCTCAGGCTTCATATTCAAATGCAGTAGAGATGCGTGTCGCAATGTTTGCGTTGATCACGATCAAGATGGCCGACCGACAGAGATTTATGATTCGTTAATTTTGATATTTCCACAAACAAACTATATTGAATTTACGCGCACGAGTCAGCGGAATTCAGTAACATGTATTATCGAACGATTTAAGCAGATCTTACGGTATATAGATTATAAAAGGCATATAAAATTTGATTGTGACATGCAATGGCATTTTATTTATAATTTAGACTCTTGTAAGAGCGCATAACACACTGCAGAAGTCTTCTAGTGGGTCAATAAATAACCATTGAAAATTGTCCACTGTTATGAACCTGATCGAAGAACCTAGTTAATACCGGGAGTATATTTTGTTGTTGCGTATATTTCTTCTGAAATATTTCGGTGGATGTTTATGGCTTGTTTAAAAGCCTAATGATGATTATAGACATTATTTGATTTACAGATGCATTACAGAAGGTAGGATCGCTTTCTACATTTCAACCGATCCTCAACAGACAGGGTTATTACGTACTTTCAACTTCTGTATGTCCAGTTTGCCATTAATTACATTTTGTTGCGTTGCGTGCTGAAAGGTGAAATTTGACAATTATTCGTCTCTGTTGATCTGACTATAAAAGGACACCTGGCAGCCAAACGCGCGACACACATTGGGGCTTATATTTTGATATAATTTGAACAGTTTTTTTAATTACCTCGATATCAATCTATTTGAAATGTATGCGTAAAATGTATGTCGCATTCGAGTTAAAGGGTTATAATTGTAACTTTTAATATTTTCGCAAACTTGAAACTAAAACTATCTCGATTAAAGGTGTTAATTATGGAAGCACCGGCATAGTAGACATGTTGTAGATGAGAGAGAACAACAGAAGAACAGTTTTGGCTTCTTATGACAAATCTTATGCGAGCGCTAACGGTGTGCTTCGTAAAGGCAGTATTGTTCACATTTGTACAACATAAAGGCAATATTGTTCTTAGTTGTACTACATCAATGCAATATTGTTCTAAGTTGTACTACATAAAGGCAATATTGTTCTAAGTTGTATGACATGAAGGAAACAGTGTTCTGAGTTGTACTAGTATATAAAGAAATATTGTTCAATATTGTACATCAAGGCAATGTTCTAAGTTGTACTAAATGAAGTCAATATTTTCTTAGTTGTACTACATAAAGAAAATGTTGTTCTAAGTTGTACTGCATAAATGACATATTGTTCTAAGTTGTTCTACATAAAGACAATATTGTTCTAATTTGAACTACATACAGGAAATATTGTTCTAAGTTGCACTACATCAAGGCAATATTGTTCTTAGTTGTATTACACAAGGAAATATTGTTCTAAGTTGTTCTACAAAAAGGAAATATTGTTGTAAGTTGTACTACATAAAGGAAATATTGTTCTTAGCTGTAGTACATAAAATAAATATTGTTCTAAGTTGTACTTCATAAAGGAAATATTGTTTTAAGTTTCAATACATAAAGACAATATTGTTCTATTGCCCCACATAAAGACAATAGTGTTCATCGATGTGTTAACGTAACCCAATATTGTTCAGGCAGAACTGTTCTACTTCGTGCAATGAATTATAGTTTTCAATATGGTACGCTAAAAGGATATTGTTCTATGTTGTGCCACAGACCGTGCATCATTTATGTACGCTGCGGAGCGTGAAGGCATTCGACCATGTGTACCACTTCGTACACGTATGTTGTCATATAACGTAGTAGCGTTACGCAAAGGCGCGTTACGGCCACGTTAATTTACATTCGTACCACGTTGTACAACGTAGATATAACAAAATCAAAAACAAAACTCGTTGGTTATTATATTAAAGTTATCTAACACTTGCAGTGGGCGTCCACCGACAAAAATAAATTAAACATATCATTGCGTTGTTATTTGATATAAATATTGAATTCGTTTTGACGATTCACGTTGATATGTCGGTAAAATGAATTTTATTTCAATGGTACTGCTATAACTATAGAATACCACAGTGTATTTATAGAGCAAATTCTATGAGTCTCAAGTGAGGTGTCTCTTACATCCGGGTTGTACACAATGAGACGTGTGACACTTGATATACAATATATTATAGGATGATATTTTAATTGCGTCTTCATTTTATCGGTTGTCAAAGCTGAAGTGAATCTTTCAATTACCGAAATTCTTCAAATCATATGTGAAATGGGCGGGTTTTAAATAACAACAATAATGACACATTACACTAAATTTGAAGGGTGTTTAAAGGACCATGTTAAGAGCTGTACGTCTGTTAGCTTTTCTTGTCATGTGATCTACTTCTATAAATTTATGTACGACTCGCATGAACCTTTTCACACCACTCCTTCATAAGGAAAAGAAAGACGCCGCATTTTTGTCTGAAACAATTCAATGTGCGGCAATCTTGGTAAAACGCTTGTTTAGTTTACATAAACATATATAAGAGTTCATAATCAATAGGAGTACAGGTTCGTGTCAGATTTTGTGGGTTGAGTGTTAAAGGAGTGTATCTGCCGAGTATTTCTATACGAGATACGCTAGTAATGTCTACGATTATGGCAGTATAAAGCGAATATTCGTTGTTATTTGACGAACTTGGCGGAGTATTGCATAACATACTGTGAAACCATTTATTTTCGTCGGCACAAAATTTCGCCCTTTTCATAAACATGACTATTTCGTCCGCTCTTAAATTCGTCCATTTCTGGTGTTGAAAAAAACAACAACAAAAACGTCCGATTTGTTTGTAATACATGTAATACGCGGTTGCGAAAAAATCGTGCTGGGGAAAGAGAGGTGACACTTGGTAGTCACTTGCAGAAGGTGGGCCTTGTTTGGCATATGCCAATTAACAAGTCTGTTATTTTAGGTGATAGTAACTGTCCCTTATTATTTTATGTCATTGACACGTTCTTTGTTATGATTAGCGGATAAGTGGGAGTGAATAATTGTTAACGAGTGTTTTAAACAACGAAGCCAATTGCCAATTAGTCTTTTTTCATTACTTTCACGGTCAAACTGATAACAATCTTACCTTTATCGGCGCCAATTAGAGAAGTATTAAATCTATAAAAAATAATGTTTTTGTTATAAAAAAAACAAAAGTACGGGTTTTTATGTATATGTACAAAAATAGTAGATGCAGTTAAAACCAAACACAAATCAAAATGTTCGTTATTAATTTGTAACGAAGCGCAGAATATATTTCAGTCAGGTGTTGATCACACATCGTCATATTTTAATTGCGTTTAATAGTATTGTCTTTTAATCCGGATTCGCCGCGTGTAGGCTGTATAATCTGCAACACCCCTGAAAAAGACAATACACACAATGGGTAATAAAGTTGTTAACAATTAGCGCTTATCAACACTATTATACCTAAACGAAGTCGACGCATTTGATACAGCCTTATTGCATTCGCGTTTTACAGGAAATGTCAGTTGTCAGTACACTGTATAATGAACAACCCTTTGTGTCAAAACCGGATTTAACTCTAGTGTGAATAGTCGACTGTTTCATGTTCTTTGTATTAATACCATCTGTGTATCTGTATTATAAGTATACCAGTCAACAAACAAGGTGCGCGCTTCCGCATATGGGTATTCGGACGTTCAATAAATTGACCTACGGTTTAGCGTTCACGCCGTTGAACGCATTAAGCAATATAACTCGTTTTTTTTCACTATTACGTTATTTGCAAAAAATACTAGTGGCTTATAACTTACCTTGCAGTCTTTTTTTCTCGCATTTTGCGAGTGTGCGAGTGTTAATTTCGAGCCCTGTGTATATGCGTGGATTACGCTGGGTTTAAATGCCTCATGCCTACGGTAATTCAGTCTTATTTGTTTCAAATATGGGACATGATTGTTCGTTAGGATCTTGAATTCGTCCATCGGTCGAAGGACGAAAAAGGCGAAAATTAATGTCGGACGAATAATAATGGTTTCACAGTATTAATTATAACATTAAGCGAAAATCCAGTCAAGGCGTAAAGTACCGTGTCTGATTAGCTTTGCTGACTGCACAGGCTAATATGGGACAAATAACTGAACGCACACGCGTTAAGCCGTTTTTCCCAATGCGAGCTAAAATACTGTAACAAAAATAATTCAAGGAAATCTCAAGGCATTTTCTTTGTATGTAGCTATTGAACAGTTGATATTTACTTTATTATTTGTATTCGGAATACCTGCGACTGCTTCCCTATTTCTTTAATTGAACACAAAGCACGATAATTGTTTGCGCTGACGAATTGAATGAACGAAGATTGTCGATCGTTGATAATTCGCCAGAGTTTTGTCAGAGAACACAAACATAGTGTTGAATACGCAGAAATATATATAAATATTGCTGACGGTTACTGAATGATGAATATAGAAAAAAAGCTTCACAAAAAGATGTATTGGCTTAACATATTATTAGAGGAAAAGATAAATGTCACTCATAATTGAATATAATACTGAAGATATTTCCGTGTTAGTTTTTGGTTATATCTTCTTTCATGTTATTCGGACATGATGATTGTCTTGTTTTAATATAAGCCTCGCTGTGGGAAAATGGGGCTTAATGAATGTGCGTAAAGTTTAGTTTCAGATTAGCCTGTGCAGACCACAGATGCTAATCGGGTACGACACTACCTGCCCATACTGGAGGTTAGCTAAGATAATAGTTCCTTTAAACAAAACATGCAATTAAAGCGGAACACGTCGTCCCTGATTACCATGTGAGGACTGCACAGGCTAATCTAGGACGACACTTAACGATAATGCATTAAGCTCCGTTTGAAGCAAGGCTTCAATAGTAAAGCCTACTTTTCAGACAGTTGTGCTCTACACCGCAATACATGTTGATAAGTATTGGAGCGATCGAACCGATATTATTAACACGTGTAAAGGCTGATTGTAAGGGTTGGCAAATAGCAGAAGGTTCACCCACACATTGTCAAAATTTAAATTCAGACATTAAAGGGGCCTTTTCACAGATTTTGGCATTTTTTTTAACTTATTCATTAAATGCTTTATATTGATAAATGTAAACATTGGATCATAAAAGCTCCAGTAATAAATCAAGAAAAAAAAATTAAAGGAAAAGAACATTGACCGGAGCAGGTTTCGAACCAGTGACCCCTGGAGTCCTGCCAGAGTCTTGAAGTAAAAACGCTTTAGCCTACTGAGCTATTCCGCCGAGTACACACTCCTGATGTATTTTATACCTTATATAAGCAATCTTCGTAGTTTCACAAAATTTAACGACAAAAACAGAACTCTCCAAATTATTCAATCGTTTCGCGTTGCAACGCTTTATAATTTTTAGGTTTTAAAATCGTCAAAAGATGCATATAATGGCTATATTAGAGCATGGTTAATGTTCAGTATTACTGTTTCCTCACAAATATCATAACTATAACGAAAACTTACGAATCTGAAACAACTTTTTTCAATTTTGTCAATTTACCAAAGCGTGAAAAGATCCCTTTAACTTCATATTGTTCAGTCCATCAACCTTCAATTAAGATTATTTATTCAGTTCGGAAAGTTAGCTTTGATACGGTGAAACTAAACTTTTTCCACACATTTTAACTTTTATACAGCCTCCTCCGTCTAAATAATGTAGTTACTATGGGCCGCGTTCTGAGAAAACTGGGCTTAATACATGCGCGTAAAGTATTGTCCTCTAAGCGCACAGGCTCATCAGGGACGATAATTTCCGCTTTTATGGATTTGTTAAAAAAGTCTCTTATAAACGAAAATAAATTCTAAGCGGCAAGCGTCGTGCCAGATAAGCCTGTGCGCACATGAAGTGTCGTGCCAGATAAGCCTGTGCGCACATGAAGTGTCGTGCCAGATAAGCCTGTGCGCACATGAAGTGTCGTGCCAGATAAGCCTGTGCGCACATGAAGTGTCGTGCCAGATAAGCCTGTGCGCACATGAAGTGTCGTGCCAGATAAGCCTGTGCGCACATGAAGTGTCGTGCCAGATAAGCCTGTGCGCACATGAAATGTCGTGCCAAATAAGCATGTACGCACATGAAGTGTCGTCCCAGATAAGCCTGTACGCACATGAAGTGTCGTGCCAGATAAGCCTATGCGCACATGAATTAAGCGAAGTTTTCACAGAACGCGATTTATATATTGTCTATGAAAAATATTATAACGTTGCCCTCAAAAGATTTTTGTCTGTGATGCTATTTGCAATGTAGCAAGAAGTTTGTATGTGTAGATTGATAATTTAATAATCGCCAGAAGGCCGTCAAAAGGAACGCTGGGTAGACACTGTGAAAAAGCGGAAGTCCTATTTGAAAACGTCATAACAGTCATTATTAATCGATTAATTTTTGTTAAAGTTCCCATTTAGAATATCAGCAACCGAATGTTTCATTCATGAAAACTATTGAAAATTAAAATATGCTCAGCTCCCTGGAAACAAATACACGTGATGTTTACCTTGTTAAGTTGTCAACCATTCTTTTATCAAGTGGAATTGTTTTTCGCTGAAATCAAATAAAGTCATTGTTGATTATTGACTTTAAGTGGATGATATCAATACGAGAATAGCTGCGAATGCGACATCTGTATATTACTGAGCAGCGTTCTCGAAAAACAGGGCTTAATGCATGTGCGTGAAGTGTCGTAGGGACGACCCTTTCCGCTTAGACTAGATTTTCGTTTTGAAAATACTTCTTTAAAACGACAAATTCCATAGAAGCAGAAACAATCGACAATGATAAGTCTGTGCGGAATTCAATAACCAGTTCCATGCATAGGAAACGGTTAATTGTTTGTAACATAAAATACCTAAAATTGCGAACACATAATGCATTGCGAAAAAAGAGTAGTTAATAGTACTTGGAAGAACGATGGAATGTATAGAAAAAATATAACTCGTCATGCAAAATATTTTTTCTTACTTTGTGTGGAGAAGCAAAAATAACGTGTAATATTAGCTCTAACTGTCGTTTCAACTTTGGGGACGATATTTTTTAATTTGCTGATTTCGTTTTAAAATGTCGCCATTTTTGGATTTTAATAAAATATTATACCCGACTCGACAAATGCTTTTTGTGCGGCACTTCAACTTATTTAAGAAGAATTCGTATAGAAACAATGTTTTTAAGATACAGATGATAATTTAAGTGCACTTGTTGAACAGATCTACACTAAAAATATAGGATAGTCCAACTTCGTAACTAGCGACCGCAACTGGTATTGTTCGCAGTTTGCAGTATTCGTTCAATCCCGGCTACCATCGAAGTCCTAGAAGAGGGCTCGTTGCGTAAAACATATCTCCAACATGAAGAGTTATAAAGTACTTTCGCATTCTATAGGTCCAATAAGCCATTAAGTATATTTGAGGTTCGCTCTGTGAAAACGGCGTTTTATGCATGTGCACATGCAAAATCAGTGACGAAAGTTTCGAATTTTTATAATATTTCGTTGAAATGAGGTCTCTTCTTAGCGAAAATTCAGTTAAGACGGTTAGCGAAAATTCTGTTAATTTCCCTGATAAGCCTGTGCGGACCGTCCAGGCTAATCTGGGACGACTCTTTACGCACACACGTGTAGCCCTATTTTCACAGAGCGCGGCTCAAATGTATGAGTAAATTCTTCTATCTTCTATCGCAGCGTATATTTTTCAAAGCTCATATTTTTACACATTTTTTCGCATATGATCTCGTATCGGACATTTAACTTTAAGGTTCGTATTAGGGGCTTACAACAACATTAAACATGCAGTAACTGAGGGAGAACACCAAAATAATTGTTTTGATTCTCATCAAAAACCTTCGAGCGCTAGCGTTGTGTTTCGTGAAGGAAGAATTGTTCTAATTTGTGGTACGTAAAGGCAAAGTGGTTGTGCTTTGTGACATGTGCAGACAAAGGTGTTCTACTTAGTGCACGGTTTAAATGTATGATAGTTTTCCAAGTGCTACGTTACACGATATTGTTCTACGCTTAGCTTCGTATAGACTGTATAGTTACTTTGTGTAACGTAAATGCACGAGTGCTACGTAACGGCATCATTTGAGCCACGCTCTGGGAAAACGTGGCTTAATGCATGTGCGTAAAGTGTAGTGTCAGATTAGCCTGCGCAGTCCGCACAGCTAATCAGGGACGCAATTTTCCATTTTCATAGGATTTTTCGTTTAATTGAAGTATTTTCAAAACGATAATACAGTTGAGGCGAATAGCTGCGTCACTTATTAGACTGTGCGGACTGCACAGGCTGATCTGGGATGACACTTTGCCCGCATGCATTAAGTCCAGTTTATCCAGAGCGCCTCGCAGCTTGGTGGCAATACTGCTCTACGTTCGTCCACTTAACCTTATAGTATACAACGTTCGAGCAACGTTGTGCAACGTAGTTATATACACAAATATATACAAAAATAGTCAAATATGACACCTTTATTGTCGAGGTTATCATAAAGTTGAGTGAGCGTTCACCAACCAAAAATGCAGTATCATTTCTTACTGCTATGTTTAATTATTGATAATATCATTGAATTCGTTTTGACGATGTACTCTAGTATTTCGATAACATTAATTTCTTCTTTGTTGTACTGTTATTAATATACAATACCGCAGTGTATTTATAGAGCGAATTCTATGATTCTTAAGTGAAGTGTTACGTTTCAACCCGGCGCTTTACAATGAGCCGAATGACACTTGATATGATGTTTTATGATGATATTTTAAATGCGTCTTCATTTAATTGGTTGTGAAAACTGAAGTGAACCTTCAATAACCGATATTGTTCAAATGATAAATGAAATGGGTTATTTTAAGGAACAACAACAATGATACCAAAAACTCAATTGGAAGGGGAGTGGGGGAGTGGGGGGAGGGGTAAAGGCGTCACCATGTTGTACTGAACCAACTGTACACCTGTTAACATTGCTTGTCCTGTGAACTACTTGTACATTTGAGTCTCGCTCTGGGAAAACGGGGCTTAACGCACGTGCAGTCCTCATATAACATCACAGGCTTCATACCCAAAGGGAGTGAATGTCCGGTTAGTACCAGCACAGCGGTTACTACTTGCGATCTTCGCCGAGGACACAGAAGTCCAATCGCATGTTCTAGAAGCAGGTGAGTTTTGTTGATGATCACCATACCGGACAGGTGGGGATTCCTTCTGGTACTCCGGCTTATCCCCATCAAAATTGAAAATCTTTCGGTAAAACTATAAAGCTGGGCATTGATTGCAGCTGTCATTCAATAATCGTTTCAACGCGAGTCTAATAATTTAATTTAGAAGGAGCGCTTGGTCCCATTCCGCGTTCAGACATAATGCAGCACAAGGAGGGGATGGACTTCCTTAACTTCGAAACACACACAGACACATTCAAAGGTAGTAGAGGTGTATGTCATAATGTTTAATTATATCAGCCTCAAGATGGCCGACCTGCAAATATATGAAATTCGTTAAATTTTAATTCGACGAACAATAATGCTATTGAAAATACGAGCCATGATTCAGCAGAATGCAATTTTTATCGAAATGATTTAAGCAGACCTAGCTGTATATACAGTAGCTTTAAACAGGGATATAAAAAGTGATTGTGATATGCAATAGAATTTTATGTACAAATAAGAGTCGTATAAGAGCGTGTAAAACGCTTCAAATATTAAAAGTGATCAATAGATTACCATTGACAGTGATTTACAATTTTCCACTGTTATGAACCTGATCGAAAAACCCAATTTATACGGGAAGTTAATTTTGTTTTTTCGCTGTCGCAAAAATAGGCGTTGTGGCAAATATATGTAAAGACATAATTCAAAAAATCCAAAAAAATGTGTGAATAATATATTCTTCTTATATAAAATGCATGTTTATATTACGTGGCCACAATTGCTTTTCATCGTGTTACGAATACATGTCAATCATGTCCGATATTTAGTTCTTTTTGAACATCACATGCAATTATTTAAAAGAACCCATAATACAAGTGCTTACACTTACGTAATGAATGACAATTGACACCTACACATATACAAAATGACCGTGCAATGTACAACTTTGGTCTTTCGAAGAAATGCTTTAAAGTTACGCAACAAGCTTTTCTCCTGCAACTCACACGTAAAGCAAATAGTCTAAATTGCATCAAATTAAACCCAAAGGTGGAAAAATCAGTACAACCAAAATGATATATGATACACAAATCGTTAGTTTACGTTTAAGAGAATAACTTCTGAACCAAGTCTACGATAGTCACACTACATTTGCTTTCGTAAATGAAGTTAAACAGTAACATTGGAATATTCATAGAACATAGACACCATTTTGAACATGTCTGTTGCCGGAACTATATGTCAGCCTCGTTATGGGAATACCGAGCTTAATGCATTTTACACACATGCGTTTAGCCCAGAATTCCCACAACGAGTCATATATTATCTATGAAAACCATTATGGCGATGCCCTTAAAAATATGTGTAGGTGCTGCCTTTTGCTGTGCAACAAGATGTTTGTGTTTTCAGATTGCAAATCTAATCTAATGGTTATAACATAATCATGACATATTAGCATCATATGGATGTATATAAACACAAGGTAGACGTGGGATTGACCTGAAAGTGAATCCTTATTGACGCCCCTTTTTCACATGAAATAATATTCCACATTACCGGTATGAGATGTAAAACAAAAAGAACTGAAAACAAGATAGACAAAAAGAGACGCTGGTCAAATTTCTGAAAAGCATAGTATCCATTATAGTTTACATTTACATTTATGTATGTTATTCAACGACAAAAACAATAAAATACGATATAAATAGAAAAGATTTGCGGATCATTTTGAGAGAGTTGAGTTCTTATCGGGTATCAATATATCGTGAATTGATATAAATATTTTTTATTGGGTATAATTAATATGACAGTGCACATTAAGGTCTCATTGGTCATTGTGCACTGGCCTATTTCTCAAAACGGTAGTTTTGGCGAATAGCCAGGCAGCCGTGGTAAATTTGACCTTAGTTGGCTCAAAATTAGAATTGTCACCTGAAACGTTTCAGTGAAAGGTCCATCCTATTAAGTTACAGACGGACCTATTACTTTACAGACGGACCTATTAATTTACAGACGGACCTATTAATTTACAGACGGACCTATTACTTTACAGACGGACCTATTAATTTACAGACGGACCTATTAATTTACAGACGGACCTATTAATTTACAATAAAAAAACACACAATCCTTGTTACGAATGCCATTTACAACTACCAGAAACGTTCTTCTAATACTTGTTTTAAATATCAGGCAATCTGTTAGTGTTTTTCTCTAAAGAATCGACCGTTCCTTTAAATTGTGTTGACCATGACAACACGCTTTATTGTTGTTATTTTAGGACGTTATAACAGTCACTGTTTATAGATTCATTTATGTTTAAAGTTCCAGTTTAAAAGATAAGCAGCCGGAGGTTTCATTCATTAAAACTATTGACCACCCGCAAGAATCAAATCCACTAGATATTGTCCAATTGTCAACCATTCTTTGTTTCTCACCAGATAGGCATGTTAACTTGGTAAATATTGTCCACGAATACAACTCCTGGCTACATAATATTCTGAATGGAAACTTGAAGTTTATTCATGACAGGTATGTATTATGAGATAATAACGTTATCAAATTACAAAAATATAGCATTTTAACATAAAACCAGTTGGATTTACAGGAGACGATCCGTTGTTTGTTCAACAAACATGGAATATCGTCAAATAAGCCAATATAATTAAAAAAAATACCTAAATTATATTTTAGTTTAATAAAATTGCTACGCAATTACTCAGATACTTAAGTTAATACTAGGTAATTTAGATACCTGTGTATGCATTCTTAATTTAATACAATAATACCAAACCCATGTTCACAAATTGCAAAATCTGTAAATCAAGTCTCCTGAAATGAAGGTAACATTTTACGTATCTCACCAATTATTGTTTTTATATTATCATAGAAGATTAAATACAAATAGCCAAATACGTTTGTTTGGTTTGTGGTTTTTAGGCAGAGCTATTTATTGTAATAGCGATATAAACCATTCAATATGTAATGTCATTAAATTCAAACATATTCTATGATGAACAAACATATAAAACCCAATAAAACATGTCAAATGTTTACTTGCGAATCAATAAATTAGTTTTACATGACCACTTTCAACTTTTCTGACACACTAATGCCGGACTTCTCGAAAGTGGTTTATACCGACAGTAGAGCCATTTGTCTCAAATCTGGGGCTGTTTAAAACTAATTCCTTATAGAATTCCGCCTTAGTGCAAATATTTACATTAATTTATTATATTGTGGATATAGAATGCAAACAATAAGCATTTAATGCTTCCCTTGCATTTTGAAAGAGAATGTAAACCAAGATTGCATCAAGATGCGTTTTTATGTATCAATATTAGCTTTTAGCTACATTGTTACTGTATATACTTAAGGCCGGTTCTGTCGAACTTCCTCAGACATTACCGAGCCCGTTGTCAGGGTAGGACTAGTACTAAGTGCCCTTTTCAAAAGATCAGTTTAACCAAATAACTATATATCAACGTGTTTATTGATAGATCTTTGTTTCAACCCTGCCAAAGTAAGGATCGAGGTTACTTATCTCCCGACCGCAAGGATGTCACAACATCGATTGGAGGACAACACATCGATTGGAGGACAACACATCGATTGGAGGACAACACATCGATTTGAGGACAACACATCAATAGGATGACAACACATCGTTTGGAGGACAACACATCGATTGGAGGACGACACATCGATTGGAGGACAACACATCGATTGGAGGACAACACATCAATTAGAGGACAACACATCGATTGGAGGACAACACATTGAATGGAGGACAAAACACTGATTGGAGGACAACACATCGAATGGAGGACAACACATCGATTGGAGGACAACACATCGATTGGAGGACAACACATCGAGTGGAGGACAACACATCGATTGGAGGACAACACATCGATTGGTGGACAACACATTGAATGGAGGACAACATATCGATTGGAGGACAATACATCGATTGGAGGACAACACATCAATTGGAGGATAACACATCGATTTGAGGACAACTCATCGATTGGAGAACAACACATCGAATGGAGACAACACATCGATCGGAGGACAACACATCGATTTGAGGGCAACACATCGATTGGAGGACAACACATCGATTGGAGAACAACACATTGAATGGAGGACAACACATCGATTGGAGGACAACACATCGATTGGAGGACAACACATCGATTGGATGACAACACATCGATTGGAGGGCAACACATTGAATGGAGGACAACATATCGATTGGAGGACAACACATCAATTGGAGGATAACGCATCAATTGGAGGACAACACATCGAATGGAGGGCAACACATCGAATGGAGGACAACATATCGATTGGAGGACAACACATCAATTGGAGGACAACACATCAATTTGTGGACAACTCATCGATTTGAAGACAACACATCAATAGGATGACAACACATCGTTAGGAGGACAACACATCGATTGGAGGACGGCACATCGATTGGAGGACAACACATCGATTGGAGGATAACACATCAATTGGAGGACAACACATCGATTGGAGGACAACACATTGAATGGAGGACAAAACACTGATTGGAGGACAACACATCGAATGGAGGACAACACATCGATTGGAGGACAACACATCGATTGGAGGACAACACATCGAGTGGAGGACAACACATCGATTGGAGGACAACACATCGATTGGTGGACAACACATTGAATGGAGGACAACATATCGATTGGAGGACAACACATCGATTGGAGGACAATACATCAATTGGAGGATAACACATCGATTTGAGGACAACTCATCGATTGGAGGACAACACATCGAATGGAGGACAACACATCGATCGGAGGACAACACATCGATTTGAGGGCAACACATCGATTGGAGGACAACACATCGATTGGAGAACAACACATTGAATGGAGGACAACACATCGATTGGAGGACAACACATCGATTGGAGGACAACACATCGATTGGATGACAACACATCGATTGGAGGACAACACATTGAATGGAGGACAACATATCGATTGGAGGACAACACATCAATTGGAGGATAACGCATCAATTGGAGGACAACACATCGAATGGAGGACAACACATCGAGGGAGGACAACATACCGACTGGAGGACAACACATCAATTGGAGGACAACACATCAATTTGAGGACAACTCATCGATTGGAGGACAACACATCGCATGGAGGACAACACATCGATTGGAGGACAACACATCAATTGGAGGACAACACATCAATTGGAGGACAACACCTCGATTGGAGGACAACACATCAATTGGAGGACAACACATCGATTGGAGGACAGCACATCGAATGGAGGACAACACATCGATTGGAGGACAACACATCAATTGGAGGACAACACCTCAAATACACAAATACAGCCCATGTGTGTCTAAGTATCGTATTTATCTTTATGTAAACTTCTCTTCTTGCTGAGTGTTACTTTACTTGTGTGTTAAAGTTCATATTTGGTTGTTCAGCAAACACAATTGCACGGATCAGAGTATGAATGACGAATCCTATTTAAATTGCTCATTCAGCTGCATACTTGATGAGAAAAAAGCACATTATAAGTGCTTCATAACGAATTACCCTAAGTTAAGCACTGACTTACCTTTCCTTGCACAACTTCGGTCCGTTTAAAAAAAGATTTACACAGTGAAACTATCACAAAAAGCAAATAATGGGGACCATAAAGTGCTCAATAGGTTTTCAAGAGAGCTATATACTAACACGGAAGGCTACAATTTCAGAACGTAAATACATTTTTATGGAGCATTTCATATTTTAAATGTTTCGCCGTTAAAATACGCTTTAACATGCGTTTTGGCGATGTAAGTTATATATAAATAAGTTATACTGTTTTCCCTGGAATAGTATCGGAATATTAGCTCGAATATAAAAGATACTCAGTCATAAAAGAGGCCACAAACCTCTAAAGACTCGGGCGTTTATTACTTGAAAAGAATTTAAATAATCGCTTTTATGGGATTAATCGTTTAAATAAAGTCTCTTCTAAACGAAAGTCCACATAACACGGATGGTGTCTTTCTAGATTAGCCTGTGCGGACTGCCGCTTTACGAACATGCTAAGCCTCGTTTTCAAAGAGCGAGACTCCATGTTTTAAAGCGAAGAAAAAATAGTGTGCATATTTCAGAATACCAAAATAATGAAATAAATGTCTATAACGCAATATAATAAATGAAGGGCTAAATTTAGAGTATTTAAATCAATTAGTTGACTCGGCATTAATTTAAAACAACATATTCAACCTTGAAGCTATTTATTGTGTACGGACAACACAGGCTAATCTGGGACGATACTTAACACAAGTGCATTAAGCCCCGTTTTACCAGAGCGAGGCTCATATATATGTTAATATTTGCAATCGGAATACCTCCGGCTGATGTAAGATTTCATTAAAAGCACACGAAATACCATCATTGTTTTCGCCGACGAATTGAATGAATGAAGATTGAAGATCGTTGATTATTCGCCAGAGTTCTGTCAGGTAACACAAAAATAGTGTGGACTGCGGAAATACAAGTAATTGTTGTTGGCAGGGCCACAAAGTTCAATATATAAAGAGACTGGTGTATTGGCTCACTTATTATTAGTGGAAAGATAAGTACCGCTCACGATTGAAAGTAAAATTTGACATGTTTCCATTTAAGTTTGTATAATTTATCATTTCAAGTTGTTAGGACAAGATGAGTGTCGCGTTTTCATTTCATTCTCGCTTTGGGAAAAATGGGCTTAATGTACGAGCATGAAGTATAGTCCGTTGTTAGACTGCGCAGTCTACACAGACTATTCAAGTAAGACACTTTCCGCCTTAACTATATCTTCGCTAAATCTTATTGCTACTGTTTGCAATGTAGTTATCTTATAGTTTACCATTTAGCTTACATTAGAGTTAATATAATAGTTCACTTTCGATAAGTGAACCATGTGGACATATATAAATATATCAATATGTATTCATTATTTAATTATGCGCTACGAAATGGCATTATTTGAGCAACTTTCTGGGGAAAGTGGGCTGAAAGTGTCGTCCAATATTAGCCTGCGCAGCCCTCACAGGCTTATCAGGGACGATACTTTACGCATTTCGCTTTCATGAAATGTTTTCGAACATCCAGTTACGGCGGAAAGTGTCATTTTGATCAGCCTGTGCGGACTACAGAGGCAGATCTGTGACGTCACTTTACGAACATGCATTTAGCCCAGTTTTTCATTATATGACTAGTTCCACTTCGTACACGTAGGTTGTGGTATAACGTAGTAGTTATCAGATACGTCGCGTTACGTCCACGTTTGACCACATTTGCGCCACGATGTGCACCGTTTAAAACAAAACGAATCACGTCCACTGTAGTATTAAAGTTATCAGAAATTTGCAGTGGGCATTGATAAAAAAATGCAATGTCACTTGTAATGACATTGTCATTTGATTTATTAATTTTTGGTACAACTGTTCTTAATAAAGAATACCGCAGTGTATCTATAGGGCGCATTATGCGAGTCTCAAGTGAAGTGTTACGTCTCAGTCTGACATTTTTGCAATGAGGCGTATGACACTTGATATATAAATGAAAAATGGATAATATTTTAATTGCGTCTTTTCTTCATTGATTGTGAAAGCTGAAGTGAATCTTTCAATAACCGGTACTTTTCATAGGAGAAATGCAATTCACCTAAAGAACAACAATAATGATACCTTACACTCAATTTGAAGGGGTACAAAGGAATCATCGTGTTACCTACTTAAGTATGTCGGCATTTTGGCCTCGCTTTGGGAAAACGGGATTAAATGCATATGCGTTCAGTGTCGTCTTAGATTTGGGTCGACACTTTCCGACAACACAAGAATTTTGCTTAGAAAAGACGTTCCTGTGCGCATTGCACAGGCTTACTAATCTGGGATTAAAGTACATGTATGCGCTAATGTATTAAACCCCTTAATCCTGCTCGAGTTCCATTTCTTTACCTGTGAACTGTTTCTATACAATTGTTTTTGAGTCGCGTGCACCTACTCATGATTCTATTTCAATAGGAAAAGAGGTGCGTCGCAGTTTGGCTGAAACAATGTCCGAATGCGGCCCTCTTGGTTAAACGTTCGTTCAGTTTACATCAAACATTTAGGCTTCTAATTCCAATGGAGCGGCTGTCCTGTTAGCGCAGCGGTTAGTACACGACTGACTTCTCACCAAGGCGACCCGGGTTCAAATCTTGTTCCCGGAGGCATGTGAGTGTGGTTGGTGGTCACCATACCAAACAGGTGGGGTTCCATTCGGGTCATGCAGACACAACTAAATAGATGCAAATTAAGACAATGCTTCAAAATTCGTTCCAACATTCGTGAGTCTTGAAAGTTATTTAACCCTTTGCATGCTGGAAAATTTGTCGTCTGCTTAAATGTCGTCAGATGAATTTCTAAAATAAGCATTTTCTTCATTGTTTTCAAAGAATACTATCAGAATAACAAACAGTTTGGATCCTGATGAGACGGCACGTTCTGTGGCGTCTCATCTGGATCCAAACTGTTTGCAAAGGCCTTCCAAATTCGGTTCCAGCACTGAAAGAGTTAAGTATGAGTGCTTGGGCACACTCCGGGTTAAGACATATTGCATTCTCAGACGCAGACGAGCCACATACACTTTGAAATACAAACACAAGCGTATTCAAAGGGAGTAGAAGTGCGTGTCTTGGTGTGTTTACCAGACTCAAGATGGCCGGCCGGTAGAGATGTATGATTCGTTAGGATATGTAAAAAAATCCGTAAAAACTACTAAAATTAAGTCTACATGTACGCGCATGACCCGATAAAATACAGAAATTATCGAAATTATTTAAGGTGATCTATCGGTATTTAGATTTAACAGAGGTATAAAAAATGCGCTTGTGACATGCAATTTCATTTTATTTACAATGTAGACTCGTTTAAGCGCGCATAAAACACTTCAAAGGACTTCTAGTGGATCAATAGATGACAATTGACAGTGATTTACAATTTTCCACTGTTATGAACCTGATTAAGAACACAGTTTATACCGGAAGTTGATATCTGTGTTTTGCTGTCGCGATTTTTAGCGTTTAGTTTGTTTTAACTGTTCCTGTCAAGCAATGCGTTTTGCGGCAAATATATGTACAGACATCTATCAAACAATCCATCGGTCGATTGGTCGGTCAACCAATAAATGTGCTTGATCGACGTTAAACTGTAGTCCCAAAAGCAGCACAATCTGTGTTAATTTTAATCTTATTTTATAAAATGTCATACTTAGGTGTTAAGTGGTCATACTTGCTTTATTATGCCTTACGAATCCTTGCCAACTATGTCTGATATTCAGTTTTTATGGGACATCATGTGTAATTATTTGAAGGAAGCCATTGCCAAAGTGCATAAACCTTGCGTAATTATAAATATATTGCATCTACGCACGTTCGTATTGACACTGGCAAATAGCCTGGATTGCATAGAGATAAGTAGCCGTGATGCAAACTATACATATATTCCGAATAGTGCACATTTCAGTATATGCAAACCATACATGTGTTCCGAATAGTGCACATTTCAGTATATGCAAACCATACATGTATTCCGAATAGTGCACATTTCAGTATATGCAAACCATACATGTATTCCGAATAGTGCACATTTCAGTACATGCAAACCATACATATATACCGAATAGTGCACATTTCAGTATATGCTAACCATACATGTATTCTGAATAGTGCACATTACAGTACATGCACACAATACATACATTCCAAATAGTGCACATTTCATTACAACCTGCTAACCCTACATACATTCCGAATAGTGCACATTGCAGTACATGCAAACCATACATACATTCCGAACAGTGCACATTTCATACAACCTGCTAACCATACATACATTCCGAATTGTGCACCTTTCAGTACATACAAACCATACATACATTCCGAATTGTGCACCTTTCAGTACATACAAACCATACATACATTCCGAATTGTGCACCTTTCAGTACATACAAACCATGCATACATTCCGAATTGTGCACCTTTCAGTACATACAAACCATACATACATTCCGAATTGTGCACCTTTCAGTACATACAAACCATACATACATTCCGAATAGTGCACATTGCAGTACATGCAAACCATACATACATTCCAAATAGTGCACATTTCATTACAACCTGCTTACCATACATGCATTCCGAAAAGTGCACATTTTAGTACATGCAAACCATATATACATTTCGAATAGTGCACATTTCAGTTCAACCATGTAGACCATACATGCATTCCGAATAGTGAACATTTCAGTAGATGCAAACCATACATACATTCCGAAAAGTGCACATTTCAGTACATGGAAACCATACATACATTCCGACTAGTGCACATTTCAGTAGATGGAAACCATACATACATTCCGACTAGTGAACATTTCAGTAGATGCAAACCATACATACATTCCGAAAAGTGCACATTTCAGTACATGGAAACCATACATACATTCCGAAAAGTGCACATTTCAGTACATGGAAACCATACATACATTCCGACTAGTGCACATTTCAGTAGATGCAAACCATACATACATTCCGAATAGTGCACATTTCATTACATGCAAACCATGCATACATTCCGAAAAGTGCACATTTCAGTACATGGAAACCATACATACATTCCGAATAGTGAACATTTCAGTAGATGCAAACCATACATACATTCCGAAAAGTGCACATTTCAGTACATGGAAACCATACATACATTCCGAAAAGTGCACATTTCAGTACATGGAAACCATACATACATTCCGACTAGTGCACATTTCAGTAGATGCAAACCATACATACATTCAGAATAGTGCACATTTCATTACATGTAAACCATGCATGTATTCCGAATAGTGCACATTTCATTACATGTAAACCATGCATGTATTCCGAATAGTGCACATTTCAGTACATGTAAACCATGCATGTATTCCGAATAGTGCACATTTCATTACATGTAAACCATGCATGTATTCCGAATAGTGCACATTTCAGTACTTGCAAACCATTCATATATTCCGAATAGTGCACATTTCAGTACTTGCAAACCATTCATACATTCCGAATAGTGCACATTTCATTACAACCTGCTAACCATACATGTATTCTGAATAGTGCGCATTTCAGTACATGCAAACCATGCATGTATTCCGAATAGTGCACATTTTAGTATCACAAACCATTAATTCATTCCGAATAGTACATATGTCAATACAACCATGTAGAAAATAACAGGTTACTGTCTGATCCCTCTGTAATATATCAGGTCAGGCTTGGACTGAAATAACGACGGGGCTTGCTGGCCTTATTTTATTCGTTCCGTGCTTGATATATTACACAACGATGAGGCCATTAGCTATTATTTGGATAATCATACAACTCATCCCATTTTTAAAGAAATAATACACTTTAATGTTTAGGCTTAGTAATATGACCAAAATCCAAACATTGACTGATGTAACAACTTCTCGTTGACATGATATACAAAAACAGTAGGTAGCTTTACAACAGACAGATATTGATGTAGTTGAAAGATAAAATAACAGTGCACCTCATTTCAAGAGTATTAGATATGAGGCAAGTGTGCTTCATAATGATTATATAATAACCTTTTTGGGCGATGAAGCAAAACAGAAAAAATTGAATATTCAAAGAAACTATTCGTCAGTTTGAGCATACAAGCTGGCAGGGCAGACAACATAATGTCCATCAGGACAGTCAGCAATATGTCTGACGGAGCCGATAAAACAATGCCTTGCAGAACAGACAAAACGTTGTCTGACAGAAGAGCCAAAACATCTCTGACAGAACAGTCAACAAATGCTTTGCAGAACAAACAACAAAATGACGGGCAAAGCAGAAAACATTATGTCTGACAGAACATACAAAAGTATTTGGCAGAACAGACAACAAAATGTCTGAATAGCGATATTATTTCTTTAAATGATTTGAAATTCATTAGCAGGGGATAGTGTACTTGTTGTGCCATTAAAGAAATGCATTAAACAAGATATTTAAAACCATAAAAAAGAAATAAATTCAAACGTAGACATACCTTAGCATATTTAGAATGTAGGTAATATAAATAAATGCGGGTGTTTGACATTCGTGTTACTCTGTCATTGTATCGCAATAATTTGGCAGGCTTGTCTTTGGCGTTCAAAGGGTCAATTGCTGCGTTTATACTATGCATAAATACATAAAAATAATAAATTAATAATAATAATAACTTTATTTCATGAAGAATTCACATTGAGAAATAATTTCTTTTTTACAATGTGGTCTTCAGTAACAAAACACACGTATACATATTGAAACATGCATACAAACATACAAGGGAAAAAAGAAAATTAACTATACAGTTAAATGTTATAATAACTTCCTTATCAATTCCGACGACGACGACGAAGATGACGACAACGATGATAAAGGTTACGATGATGATTATGATACTACAAAATATGCAAAATCTGATACAAAAATCAACCTTTTAAAAATCAATCTTTCAAAATAAATCACATCAGACACATCACAACAAAGTATTTACAAAGAAAAAATTAAAAAATGAGCATATATATATATATCAATGATTTGTTTGTAGGTTTTTTTTATTTTATTTTGAATGTAGTATTCGAAGACACTTGTCGGATGCTTATTGGAATTGAATTCCATATGGTTCGTGACCGAAACGAAAATGCTCGTTTTCCATAATTTGTTTTCAACGCAATAGATGATATTTCAGAGTGTGGGATTGATCTAAGAGCGTACACGTTGTTATTTGAGATATGAATAACATTATTGAAATAAGAGGGCAGTGCGCCTACAACAAACTTATGAAGAATAGATCCAATTAGGAAAGTACATCTGTTATTGAATGTCAACCAACCACGTTCTTTGAATAAGGGAGCTGAAGAAGTTGAATATGGTTTATTCAGTATTATTTTAGCAGGTCGTTTTTGTATCGAATGTATTTTACGTAAGCGTGACTGTGTTGCTGAACACCAAAATGCGCAACAATAATCCATAGTTGTTAATATATATGAGTTGTAAAATAGTTTTTTTGTTTCATAGTTAATAAAATAGTTTATTCGTTTTAATAAGGCCAGTTTAAAGTTAAGTTTACGACTTACACTGTTTATGTGAGATTGCCATGTAAGATGCTCATCAATCGTAACTCCTAGTAAATTAAATTCTTTGGTTTGTTCAAGGATAATGCCATTAATATTAAGTCTAAGATTGTCAGTAGAACTACGAGCTTTTGTTAAAAGCGTACATTTAGTTTTGTTTGGATGAATTGACATGTTATTAAAGGAACACCATGTTGCTATACTGTCCAAATCGTTTTGCAAATGTAATTGTATATTATGAATGTTATAATCCGATACGCGTAATGTTGAATCGTCTGCGTAAAGATCAATTGTTGAGTTTTTAACGAAGTATAGGATGTCATTAATGTAAATAAGAAATACAATTGGCCCAAGTTTAGAGCCTTGTGGTACACCGGATTTGATATATTGAAAGGACGATTTTCTGGAACCTATTTTAATACACTGTCTTCTATTAGAAAGATAAGATTTCATCAAAGCAAGAGCATTGTCAGAAAAATAGTACATGCTGAGTTTTTCAAGTAATTGTCATGATCGTTTTGTCTACGAGTATGACCATATTGAGCACCTATTCATTGTTGCTTGACGAACTTGTTGGAATATTGCGAAAAATAATATTTACGTTTGTCGAAAAGAGCAAATTAAACAAATTTATATCAAGTGCACTGATCACAAACAATTTGTCGTTTGAAATGTCAGGATAACATGAATATGTACCTAACATCTCAGGAATAAACTTCAAAACATTTGGTGCCTCATAAAACCAATGAAAAATAAAAAAAGGTCAAACATGAAGGTTAAACTATTAATAACACCGTTCTGTTTATTCCCATAGGCATTTAGAAGTACTTGAACACATCTGTCGTTTCTTGTAACATGTCTCACCTGCTGATTGGTTTAAAAACTAGTAATATAGTCACAATAAATACTGTTTTGTTTTAATATTGTTCAATACTTCATAGCCGCGGAAAATCTGGGTTTTTTTTTTTAATACTTCGACCCTTAATACTCGCAACTTCACTTCTTTAGGCTAGATACCATAACCATCAATGAGAACAGTCATTAACGAAATGAGCTGAGTTTTGGGATCACGAGGCTTAATGCGTGCGAGGAGGTTAAAAAGGGGCTACGCTCTCCGCTATTGCGGATTTTTTTTCGTTAAAATAAGTATCTTCTAAACGAAAATAACGTCCAGATGAAAGCGTGCGGCTCATTAATTTTGTTACAACTCTACAACTCATGCATGTATCAAAAGCTGTTGTAAAACGCTTAGAACTAAGGACCGAATCATATATATATGTATATATATACATACTAATATTTATTACATAAACAACAACAATACTAAAACCAATAAAACAAAAGTATATTTTCAATGTCAATCGATGTTCTGTGTATGTTTAGTGAATAGTTGAATATTTCCTTTATATTTTTGCAATCGGAATACGTGCATTAAGCCCCGTTTTCCCAGAGCGAGGCTCATATTTATTTAAATATTTGCAATCGGAATACCTCCGGCTGATGTAAGTATCATTCATTGCACATGAAATACGATCATTGTTTGCGCTGACGAATTGAATGAATGGAGATTGAAGATCGCTGATTATTTGCCAGAGTTCTGTCAGGTAACACAAAAATAGTGTTGAGTACACAGAAATATATCTAAATATTGCTGACAATCGCCCAATGGTGAATATAGAAAACTATTTTAACAGACAGATGTATCGGCGTTTCATAATATAAGAGGCAAAGATAAACATCACACAAATATATCGAAATTCTTGAAATTCTTACAGGATACTCGCCGACGTAACGGGGATTTATAAACGTACGTAAGTTGTCCTCCTAGATTAGCCTGTGCAGTCCGCACAAGCTAATCAAGTAAGACACTTTCCGCTTTTATGTTTTTTTTTTCGTTTGAAGGCGGTCTTTTCTTATTGAAAATCCAGTTTAGTCGGAAAGCGTCGTCGCTGATTACCCTATGAGGCCACAGGCTAATTTAGGACGACACTTTACACACATGCATTGAGCTCCGTTTTCCCAGATGAAGGCTTATATAGTGAGGCTCACTTTTCAGAAGGTTGTGTCCGACATTGCAATGTAAGGTTAGTAGATTCAAGACGATCGAACCGATTTTATTAACACCTGTAAAGGCTGATTTAAAGGGGTGACAAAAAGCAGACTGAACGCCCACACATTGTAAAAAACTTAACTCGAAAATAATAGTTTAGACATTCACATCATGTTGTTCTTAGTTCGTCAACCTTAAAATGAGATTATTTGCTATGTACAAAAGTAAGCTTTGATGCCGTGAAATTAAACTATTGTCTGATTTTCCAAACATTTTGACCTCATATATAGCCTCCTCCGTCAGAATAATGAAGTTACAATGAGCCTCGTTCTGTGAAAACTGGGCTTAATACATGTGCTTAACTTGTCATGATTAGCCTGTACAGTCCGTACCGGCTAATAAGTGACGACACTTCCGCTTTTATGGAATACAATTTAGTCGATTTAAAGTAAGGCTATTACAAACGTAACTCCAGTTTAGGCGGAAATTGTCATCCCTAATTAACCTCAGCCGACTGCAAATGCTAATCTGGGACGACACTTAACGTGCATGCATTAAGCCCAGTTTTTTCCAACACGAGACGCATGTATTATCAAGGAAAAACACGATGGTGTAGCCCTCAAAGGATTTATGTTTGTGATGCCTTTTGCTCTGTGGGTGAGTATTTGTAGTTTGCTAATCTACTAATACTTTTAACATGTATTACGATGTATTAGCAGCGTATATAAAGACAAGATGGGCGTGGAATTGGGCTGACAACTAATTCGTATTGGCACCCTAGTCCGACATGTTGTATTATTCCACATTGTGTCATGTCAAAGCAAAATAAATGAAAACAAAATAATCAATACGACTCGCTGTTTAATTACATGCATGTGAAAAGCACAATATAGTTAACATTATAAGTTGCATGATAGTTTACACTATAGTTTACCTAATTTTTTAGATAAGAAAACAAAATGAAAAAATATAAATTTAATAAATTTTGATTATTTTTATATTAATATATATTATTAAACGATTATATTGGAGATACGGGATAGATAGAGGAGATGTGCGGTACACGTCGGAAGGGAGTACAGTTTTCATGGAGAATTAATAGATTGTGAATTTATGTAAATAGTTCTAATTGGGTATCCTTGTTGTGAATGTCATTACCATGATAACGTTCTTTATTGTTGTAATTTGAGAACGTCAGAGCAGTCACTTTTAATCTATGCATTTAGTTTAAAATTCCCATTCAGAATATCGGCAGCCGGAGAGTTCATTCAGGAAAAATGTTGGACATTTAAGCATGCGCCGTTCGCGTGAAACTAACCCACCATTCATTAATTGGCTAAAAGTGTTTCATAAACGTTTTTTTTTTAAATAAAATTCATTAAATTAATAGCTGATTATTGAATTTTAGTGGATGATATCAATATTTTTGTTCTTTAGACCAGTGAATTTTTGCGAATACGACATATGTACATTATTGTCTTCGCAACTATATTTAAATTACATTTAATCGATATTCCCTATGCACATTATATTTTTAATTAAACATGATGATGTTGTATATTAAGCCATCAAGCAGGGTAAAAAGTAAGAGAATGCTATGAGAATATAAAAAATATATTCATTGTTTTTTTAATTGACAAGAAGCCTTTAAGTAAAGATGTTAATGATGAAGACATATAAAATTTGTAACAAAACTAGAATAAAATACATGTATGTTAACGCATGTTTTTCTGAAATCGTTGGTCAATTAAGTCAGCACATTACGATTTAGCGTATTTTAAACATTAACATGTATTTGAAATAAGTGGGAATCTAGAATACTCAACACGGATAAAAGAACGGTAAACTAACATGTATATATCATGTGGTTTGTTTCTCACCGGCGAGGCATGTTTACCTAGTCTTTTCTCCACGAACGAAACTCTTAACTGCTGATTATTCTGAACAGAAACCAGAAGTGAATCGATTACATGTTGTTTTATTATTAACATATTACGACATCAATTACAGCAATATAGCGTTTCCTTATGGCCTGTTCCATTTACAGGATACGGTCCATTGTTAGTAACAACTTGATATAGCTAAAACTGCGCACACACTAGCCATTGTTCAACAAGCATGGGATATTGATCATCAGCCAATAGAGAAAAAAACGTACCTTGCATTATTTTATGATGTAAATAACCTTGATACCCAATTTATGAGGTACATAAGTTTAAAAGAAACACTAACTCTACACTTGACACTTACTCTACATTTGGCACTTACTCTACACTTGACACTAGCTCTACACTTGACAGTAACTGTTCACTTGACACAAATTCAACACTTCACACTTACTGTACACTTGACACTTAGTGCTCACTTCACACTAGCTCAACACTTGACACTATTTCTATTCTTGAGATTCATAGAAAACCGCACTCGAAAGATACTGCAATTAATATTTGGGCTGTGTAAAGGTTGGACCAAA